>NW_026542599.1:362049-508657 GCF_028750875.1 Macrosteles quadrilineatus | reverse complement strand
AAGTCAGAAATTGTGTTCCAAACATTTCCATCTATACCTTTTTGTTGCTGGGACTATGGAGACAGACTGATTTTTTTGTTATCTTGATTCGTTGCTCTTGTTAGTAAGGCCATTGACAGATGTGTTTTTGTCAAGTAGATAATTCCATATTCATTCAATTAAGCCTGTTGAAAGTTCATTTAAATAATTTTATCTAATCGTCTGTGTGCAACACATGTTTCACATGGTTATTGACAAAACTTATGGGACAACAATGCACTTTCAGCTCTGGTTGTGCTGGAAATATATTTGTGACGAGCAAGGAAGAGCCCAAACGGCGAACACTGCGTAAATTCCTATCGCACAGGGCACAGGGTCTTCCTACTCCGTGAGCGTTGTGGTACATAAGGGAGAGGGGGGCAGTGATAGACTTTGCCCTAGACACCATTTAAGTGTACCCTCCTCTATTCCTAGTGTGTGTTTATCCTCTATTCCTTACTTCTCTGTGGTAAGAGATATTTCTAACATTACCCACTGCTCTAAGGTTAAACTATGCAGTGATTGTGTTTTAGATCTAGAACGTCTACAGGAGAACTTGCTAGAAACATTGCTTGACAACTCTGATGGCTCCGAGACGGAACCATCCTCTAGGAAATACTTCCTGCACATGTTTAGGAGGTTTTTAAAAGATAACCACCTTGCGAGCCTGGTGAGTTTCTTTCTGGTAAGTTTTCAATTTCGATGTGAATTCTGCCTTTGTTGTTTTAAAGTTTCAAGTTAATGTGTTTAAATAGATTTTTGTCCATATTTAACACCACTTTTTACAGTTAAATTGAAAAATATAATGCAATGAAATCAGCTGATTTAATTGTTTATGTTACTTGTTCCTGTGTCGTGTGCATGTGTGTTTCGCGCCAATTTAGTGTTTTGTGATTGAAATTGTATGGTCTTTAGCAAAAGATTTATAAAATAGGACGTCCATATGTACGCTACAGTTTGGAGATGACTCCGAATTCAGAGCCAAAATTATTTGTTGAACAAAATTTATTTTCTCTATGGCTTAAAAATGTGCAGGTCAGGTTTATTATACTTAGAAGATGTTCTTTTGTTATCTTAATTTGTCATTTGTCAGCCTGGTGAAAGCAACGGGCTGAATATAGTCTAGTTTAAAAACTTTTATCCTCACTGTAATCAAGTTCATTTGTTTTGTATCCTTTTACTTCTGTCAATTTTAATATGCAATAATTGTGACCTGTGTATTATGTATCTGACTTGTAAGAAGAAAATAAACAAATATTCTATTCTATTTACACCATATTTAACTAAATAATAAACATGGTAACGTATCTGTTGTTCACAGAACAACCAAAACGTAGAGCCAACTCCGTTGCCAATTGCGTTGAGCTATTTCCACCGATTGCTCAACATTGTGAGGAGATTGTGGGAGCGTGAGTGTGCAGCTGTGCCTGTCTACGTTCCCATTGCCAAGTTCTACGATGGTTCCATCGACTACTTCACGCTGGATCGCTTGGGAGGTGTCCTCAGTCATTTGATACACACGTTCCAATCTTCACTGGTCAGCGAGCTAGGCGAGGACCACAGAATGCTGGTAGACCCACCTCAGACTGCCAACACTAATGGTAAATTGAGTTAAAAAATGTATTTACTTTTATTTTTAATCGTTTCCTAGCTGCTTTACCTAAACATCAGTTTGAGAATGGAGATAAGAAAATGGTGTGGTTCTTTAAATTTATGGGAACAGTTAGGTCTACACATAGACCAAGACTTCCCTCATCCAGATTCTTCAGGACTGAGGTCAGTCCAGATAATGGGTTTTCCGGATAAACCGATGTCCACTCACACTCGAGAATGTTTAAAAACCAACAATAATATTTTACTTAAATTTGGGAGAGCATTGTATCACTGGTCTCAAATCTTTCCCTCGCGAAAATTATCTAAGTACTGTCCATTTCTTGCAGATCCAGTCCAGACAAACCGATGTGCTGAACAAATTTGTCTGGTTAAACTGACTTTTGGTTAAAAGGTGTGTGGATAAGAGGGAGTTTACGATATTTACAAATTTCAAAAGTACAACTTTCCATATTAGCCTATTTCCCTCCTGGAATGGAAATTGATACAAAATAATAGATGCTATATGTTTGTTTGTTTTTCAATTTGGTGGTTGTGTGTTCTTCATTGAGTAAGTCTACTGTGTAGAAAAAAATATAGTGGCTTATTTTGTGTGGACGTATCCATCGTGTTTGCCTACCCTCCTTTTTGTGCAAATAATTGTTTTCTTTCTATATTTTTTGCTTCCAATTTTATTACTGTACAGTACTCTTCATGATCTGTTTTTGTATTCCAGCTTTAGCTGGGTTAGTGTACCAATCTTGTCATATTTTGAGGTATTTTCCCATCTTAGGATAGGATAAGATTGAAGATCTTAAAATGTAAAAATTATCTCATCAAAATAAAAAATGTCCGAAATAATCTCTTAGATGACACAAAAACACCAAAACTAAAATTGAATTTAAAAAAATGATTTCACTAAGTACTTATCTTACATACAGTGCAGATCCAAGTTCGTGGAATGGATGCCACAGGAGCGATGTTGGCGATGACTCGGTGGGCCAACCTAACCTACCCTTCGCAGCGTGAGTCAGAAGACGTTCAGCCAGAACCTCTGCAGAGTCATGAGTCACTGGTCGAATTGCTGGACGGAGTGGTACTGTTGTACAGCCTGGCTGCTCACAAACAACTGCAGAAGGTAGGAGGGACGAAGAGACAGATGAGAAAAGTAATTTAAACACAATAACAAAATTCAACTGACAAAACAAATATTGAAGTTGGTTAAAATTACATGTAAATGAAATATTATTACTTCCTGTTGCTTTAATCAACAGGAACACTTAAATCATAAGCAAAAAAACAGTGCTTGTGGTCGTGCCATTTGCAAGATAACAAATCAATAAGTACAAATTTTAAGTTACTACTGATAAATCATAAGTTCAACATGAAAACATGAACATGTTTACGGTGGCGAATTGAATGTTCACAGAAAAATGCTATATGAGTCAGAAGCATTATTGCCATGATGAAATGTTGGATTTAAGATTGTGTAACCACCCTAGTAATAAATAAAGGAAATCTTAAACAATAGAATAAATTGACAAAAATAGTTATATTGAATTGTAGAAAAGGGAGGATAGCAGTTAGCTTATCTTGAAGAAGTGTAGGTAGGTCGAATAGAACAGAAGAGACACTGTGCACACAATATGGCATGTCACATTTAATATGTCTACATTGTTCACTCAGAAGTAGAGGGTGGGTTGGAAGGTAGCCTAGACTTTCCAACCCGCCCTCTACTTCTGGCAGCATGAGACCTGTTGTGGCAAACCTTGTACAATTAGGGCAGCCTGGACCTTCCAACCTAGTCTCTACTTCTGAGTGAACAATGTTGATAACTTAAATGTGACACCATATTGTGTGCACAGTGTCACTTCTCTTGTATTATATCTCGTTATCTCGTTATATTTTTCCTATCTACACTTTTTCAAGGTAAGCAAGCTGTTATCCTTTTTTTACTACAATTCCAAATCCTTGCTTAGAGCCTTTCTTGGAAAAAAAGATAATAATTTTGGAACACTTGAAACTATTCGAGTAATCGTAAAAACTTAATAAGTAAAATATACTTTAGCACCATCACAAGAGTCTTAATGTCAGTCGATGCTACCACATGACAACATGTTAGTAGTATAACACATAGCATGACTATTTTCTGTAAATTGAGATCTGTACTAATGATGAACTAGTAACGAAAGAACCATACATTTCATTGGTAAAATACAATTTCTCAAACAAATATCATTGATTTTTAGAAAGAAATTTTTTTTTAATTTTCAGGTTAGCGCTCTTAGAGATGAGATGGACAAATATATCAAATCTCTGAATGAGGCCAAATTGAGGTTAAGTTTAGCTAAGAAAAATAATCCAGAATCAGTAAAAGAAATTGAAGCCTCCATTCAAGTAAGTAACATTTTATTATAGACCTAGATACATATAT
This sequence comes from Macrosteles quadrilineatus, assembly GCF_028750875.1. Taxonomy (NCBI): domain Eukaryota; kingdom Metazoa; phylum Arthropoda; class Insecta; order Hemiptera; family Cicadellidae; genus Macrosteles; species Macrosteles quadrilineatus. The sequence continues at coordinate 504,615 of NW_026542599.1, read as the reverse complement.
TATACATTTGCAGGATTTATAACATTTTTAGTAGGGATGGACGGGATTGAATTTTTAGTTCGGGACGGGACGGGACGGGATTTTTATTTCCTTTCCGATTTTCGGGACGGGACGAGACGGGATTTTTTTCTGTGCATAAAAAGAATGTACTGTATTGCAGTTACCAAAAAAGACATACGAAATCAATTTTTACCATTTGTGGCACTAATCTATAAAAACAAAAAAATGGGTAACAATTTACAGGTACCTATAAAACTTGTGACTCGCGGGTCACGGGGTGATCGTCTGTATGACTCACGGTCACGGCGCGATCGTCGTCATGACTCGCGGTCACGGCGCGATCGTCGGTATGACTCCGCGGTCACGGGGTTATCGTCGGTATGACTCCACGGTCACGGCGCGATCGTCGTCATGACTCGCGGTCATGGCGCGATCGTCGGTATGACTCCGCGGTCACGGGGATATCGTCGGTATGACTCCACGGTCACGGCGCGATCGTCGGTATGACTCGCGGTCACGACGCGATCGTCAGCATGACTCGTGGTTACGGCGCAATCGTCGTCATGACTCGTGGTCACGGCGCGATTGTCGTCATGACTCGCGGTCACGGCGCAATCGTCGGTATGACTCGAGGTCACGGCGCGATCGTCGGTATGACTTGCGGTCACGGCGCGATCGTCGATATTTATTTATTTATTTATTAAACATCATCACATTACATCAATTCTCTTGACAGGTGATTTGTCACAAAGTCTATTACTAATACTATACTACATTTTAAAATAAAATAGCTTACAAAAGAAATAAAGCATATAATAAGCTACAAACCTATGGGAGAAGCAATATCTTTCAAATATACTCATTTTCCAGATATTCCTCTAACGAGTAAAATGCCCTCTCCAAAAGGAAATTTTTTAAAGATAGTTTAAATTTAGAGAATGAGGCAATGTTTTTAATCCCAGCGGGTAATTTATTGTAAATTTTTGGTCCCATATACTGAGGGGATAAATGAAAGATTTTAAGCCTATGTTGAACTGGTTTTATAATATTTTTGAATCTTGTGTTATGTGGATGAGATTGTTGACAGTCCATGAATGTGTCGAAATCACTTTTAACCATTAATGCCAATTTGTAAATATAAGAGCTAAAAAAAGTTAAAATTTTAAAATTAATAAATAAATCTTCACAATGTGTTCTACGGGAGACTCTGGCCATTAATCTTACAGCTCTTTTTTGGAGAATAAATATTTTTTTGGCCTGGCTTGATGAGCCCCATACAGTAATTCCATAATTCATAATCGATGAAAAATATGCGTGATATACTACTATTTGTGTTTCTAGATTAGTAGTATCCCGAATTATTGTGAGAACAAATGTTGCTGAGCGTAGTCTTTTTGATAGGTTTTTAATGTGTTTTTGCCAATTTAGTTGTGAATCAATTTCTATTCCCAAACAATTTATTGACTGTTGTGAATGAATTGTAGTTAAGTTTGTATTTACAATTATTTCTTGGTTAATATTGGATGCAGAAAACTGAATTAGTTTCTATTCTATTCTATTCTATTAGGTTCTATTTTGAATTAGATATGACTCCGCGGTCACGGGGTTATCGTCGGTAGGACTCCGCGGTCACGTCGTGATCGTCGGTATGACTCACCATCACGGCATGATCGTCAGTATGACTCCGCGGTAACGGCGCGATCGTCGGTAGGACTCCGCCGTCATTTCGCGATTGTCGGTATGACTCGCGGTCACCGCGTGATCGTCGGTATGACTCGTGGTCACAGCGCGATCGGAAAAATCGCCGACAATCGGACCAAATCCCGTCCCGAAAAATTCCCGAGTCAAATGTAATCCCGTCCCGATAATCAGGAATATTTTTTTTCCCAAAAAATTCCTGAAATTTCGGGACCCGTCCATCCCTAATTTTTAGTTGTAATACGAAAGAAGTTGTCTGAATCTTTTGTTGTCACCAATACAAAGGGTTAGAGAATATTTGTTAGCATAAGAATTCCTGTTTGTGTTATTTAACAGATAATAAAAGTTCAGAATCACTCTTGGTTAGGGATAATGGTAAAAACAGGGCATGACAAGACTTTACTTCACTCCCAAAGCATTTTTAAAACTGTCTTGAATGTTATTTTAAGCCAAGGTGTATTTTCTAAGATGGTAACCGAAATGGTCAAACTTTCTTCCACAGAATGTATGATACCAGACAAGAAAGCAACACATACCTCCAGGTGGAGGGTGTGGCTGTTGAAATCACTAAAGAGTCTCTAACTGTTGACAGGTGTTTGAACACAAGCTAGAGGAGCAGTCCAGGGTGTCAATGTTGTGGGTGAGAGTAAAGTCTCTAACTGTTGACAGGTGTTTGAACACAAGCTAGAGGAGCAGTCCAGGGTGTCAATGTTGTGGGTGAGAGTAAAGTCTCTAACTGTTGACAGGTGTTTGAACACAAGCTAGAGGAGCAGTCCAGGGTGTCAATGTTGTGGGTGAGAGTAAAGTCTCTAACTGTTGACAGGTGTTTGAACACAAGCTAGAGGAGCAGTCCAGGGTGTCAATGTTGTGGGTGAGAGTAAAGTCTCTTACTGTTGACAGGTGTTTGAACACAAGCTAGAGGAGCAGTCCAGGGTGTCAATGTTGTGGGTGAGAGTAAAGTCTCTAACTGTTGACAGGTGTTTGAACACAAGCTAGAGGAGCAGTCCAGGGTGTCAATGTTGTGGGTGAGAGTAAAGTCTCTAACTGTTGACAGGTGTTTGAACACAAGCTAGAGGAGCAGTCCAGGGTGTCAATGTTGTGGGTGAGAGTAAAGTCTCTAACTGTTGACAGGTGTTTGAACACAAGCTAGAGGAGCAGTCCAGGGTGTCAATGTTGTGGGTGAGAGTAAAGAGTCTCTAACTGTTGACAGGTGTTTGAACACAAGCTAGAGGAGCAGTCCAGGGTGTCAATGTTGTGGATGAGAGGAGGAGTGTTGACATCAGACAAGAGAGCCAGCCTGGTGTGGCTGTTGAGAGTTGTGTTGAACACATTAGAGAGAGCCTCTCAACATGGTGATTTGTTCGCCTTTGTGCCAGAGTTTTATGTGGAGACGATGGTGGAGCTTTGTGTGGCAATCCGCAGCTACTTCAGTCCAACACTGCCTTTGCAAGAATTTATTGGTAGGTATTCTAATACTCGGGTATGAACTATGAATCTATCTATTCTAGAGGGCTATGATTGTTGATAAGTTCGTTTTTAACTTTTAGCTTCTTCTAAAACATTTTTAAATCCAAATCCACCCACAAGACAAAGTACTTATTGTTATCCATTTTCTCTGTTCCCAAACTATGTATATACCATCTTCTATCTTCAACAAAGTTTAAAATGTGACTGTACTTTTGTAGTGTTTATGAAAATGTTTTGTATCTTTTGGTATATAATTACAATAAATGTACACACATTAAGGAAGTTATATTTCATTCCAGATCACAAAAAACTAATGATCCAGGTTGCAGAATTTTTGGTGAAACATTTCACAGACTCGAGAATAGTGAATTTGGGAAGCAAAGACTCGATGATTGAAGCTCTAGCAGGCTTTGTAGCCAAGAAACCTACACTGGAAATTGTTGAAAACATATCACATCAAAGGTAATACACATAGATCTTTGTTTTGATAATTTTTTTGTAATTTAATGTAATTTTACCCTTAAAAAAATTGCCCCTGTGTTTATGGGAAAAAATTGCTATTATTACACTTAATACATTTTGCATAGCGGATAAAGCTTCATATCAATGATTTGGATACTCATCACAGTAAAATTTGAATTCTCATCTCAATGTTTGGGACAATTATCACAATAATTTTTATCTATTATAAATTTGGATACCTGTCTCAATTAGTTGTACCTCATCTCTATGAATTAAATACCCATCTCAATTATTTAGAAATCCATCTCAATGGGTTGGGATCTCATCTCAATGTTTGATTTGCAGCCAGCAGGCACTGGTCTCTATGCTACTACAGCCGTATGACAACCGACCGTGGGGCCAGAGTAACTGGATCTTGATGAGGATCTGGCAAGGTTGTGGCTTTGCCTTCCGCTACATCAAGTCTCCTCACCTCAGTAAAAAGCTCGGTCCTCGCACTCCCGGGGCGGACTCCAACCTGCTCATACAGCAGGCATTTGGTGAGTCGTGTTTGGTAATTGAATTAGATTCACTTTTCACATGTGTTTTTCGGTAACACTGCAGTGCTACATTTACTTCTCAAGCTAATAGCTGTTTGAGGAGAAACAGGTATTCAAGTATAAAGTTTTCTTTTAATTACATCTTTACATTATGTATGAGGGGTATTGATCAGAATGAGTAGAGGTGTGCCAGCCTGATTATTTCAGCCAAGCCAAAATCAAGATAATATTGTGATAATTTCCCGAGGTTGTGGAGACATCATCGTCGTCTCCCACGGTCACGGAAGATTTTCCACCTATTTTTACTCAACTAAGGCATTGGCTGGATTTTCAACATGGCATTTCCAGCTAAGCTAACCTAACTCAATACCAACAAGATTGGGTAATAAAAGTGGTACATTTACTAATTTAAGGCAAGGCCTATGTCTTCAGTGTTATTTAACATCTGAATTCACTACAGTATTGTTGAGTTACAGAGCCGTGTCCGTCACAACAGTACCAACAGCTGGTCGCTCAGATGCTGAGGCAGAATGAACACTTGGCCGCTGAGTTCCTCAACTCTGTGCTGAAGCAGCTCAACTGGTCTTTCTCTGAGTTCATCAGCATGATTCAAGAGGTATAATTTCACCTCCTAACTTGTCTAATAGCTTCCTTTGCATGTGATGTCCGTTGGCGCTAATTTTGGTCCGGCGAATGTCCGATCAAGCTCGGCGTGAGGGAGGTTTGCAAGAAAGCGGATTTAACAGTATTATAGCTCAAAACAAAATGAGGATCCTCAAGAATCCTACACTTGTCCGCTCGGCGTGCACATCAGAAATGACTGAGGTCATTTTCAGTGTGCCACGCTCAGGTCTCAGATGGTGGGAAAACTCATGTCCGGCATGATCGCTTGCGCTTGGAAACCGCACCCATATAAAAGCATGGCTTCAATTTTATCTTGATTACGTAATCACGCTTGTCCACTCACGCTGTCCGCCCGGCGTGATCTTGGAAACCGTAGCTTTATAACCATCTCAAATCTGTGGACTTTTTCATTGCCAAGCAAGCGCAATTACCACTCAAATACTCAATTATGTTTAGTAGCCTACTAGTTCTTAAATATAATGTGTGCTTTTAAAAGTTTTTTACAAATTTTGTTTTGTCTTCTCAAGGTTTACATGCCTGAGTTCTAAAAAGACGATATTTAACTGTATAATTTTTTATGCTTGAGCAATTCGTTTTGATAAGATTTCTTTCTCGAACCATTTCATGAAAGAAATTCAGCTTTGATATATCACTACTTTAATCTTTTTTTACAGATACAAAACTTGTCTAAGAGACCTGAGCGAGTGGTCATCGACGCTCGGCAACTCAAGATCTGTGCCACTTGCTTTGACTTTGTACTGAGTCTGCTGCGAGTGCTGGAGATGGTGTGTACAGTGTGTCCGGAGGTGTTCACGGACATGGCCAGGGAAAGTGCTGAAAACCTGCTGGAACGGCTCACTCAGGTAAGGCTCGGTTCAAAAGGTTGTGGGTTCAAATCCTACCTGCTATTCACTAATGGCTACGTTATAATGCCACGACCCTCAAGGTCTAGCCTGAAGTTATGTGTAACAAGGCAAACTGAAAGGACAACTTGCAATCTAATTGTAACAACAAGTTAAATACACAAACCCAGTAAAAGCTTATTCTTAGTTTCCTCAGGTTAGCTAGCTCAGAAGGTAGGAGTCAGGGACATTAATCCTGGCCTAGAGCCTTTACTTGAACAAAACTACAAAAAGAACGTATATTGTATTTTTTTTTCTTTTCTTGCCTACTATACAGTTTTCTGTGTACAGTTCTGGCTGAGTTAGTGAGCTAATTTTGTAATTTTCTAGCCATTTTCTCACCAGGGAACATGATTTTTCTGTCCCCAACCATCCATTAAATAAGATTGAGGTTCGTGACATGACTTACACAACTTGAACTTAAGTTAAAGAATTAAACTTTTAGAAAAAGGAGGGATTACATTCAAGTGTTCTGAACTGTTATCCTTTGTACAGCTACTTGGGCAGATCCTGTTGAGAGTGACGTCTCCCACTGGATGTTTCAACCATGTTGTCTCACTGGAGGTGCCTGACCTTGACTCAATAGATCAGTTCCCCATATTGTCTGCTGCTGTGGGCGTATTGCTGGCACTACTTTCTGAGGACCTTGATAAAGGTAAGTTGAGCGGAGTTTAAAACATAACTTAGAATTAGTGGACTGTTTAACAGTTTCAATGGCTTTGCGGTTTGACATGAGAATAGCGTAAATTATTTATTTATTTTACTTTCTGCATGCAGAAACTCCCTTTTAACAGCACCCTGTTAAATCAAAATACTTGTTAAGTAAAACTATATCAAAACAATTCAACTAAGTCTCCTGGAAAATTAGCTAGGCATAGGGTATCCATGTTTATAGCCCCTGAGCTATAACCTAACTGCAAAGTGGCTTTGTCAAGTAGCTCAAAAATGTTGAATTGTTTATAGCTGTTTCGGCATCATATGCCATCATCAGACATAAATATTGGTTGAAGTTAGAACACGTAACACACACAAATATTTACAATACGATTAAAAATTACAAAATCCAGCAGGCCTGTTGCTCAAACGGTACTGGTTGACATTTTCATTGCAACATATGGTGTAGATATCTTTGAAATCCAAATAAAATACTCTTTAATCTACATTAATTTAAAATAGGTTTTCCAAATGGCCATCTTTAATATCATGTATGTTTTTTGGAATAAACTATACTCATTCATTCATTAATTCATTCATCAGTTTATTATTGTGGGTGAAAGGAAACTTCTTATTTACAGAAGGACCAGCAATGTCAATTGCTGCTAGAAGTCTTCTGTCGGATCCAGCTTTTCAGATCGACTCTTTAAAACATGTGTTGGGAGAAAATAAAATTGCCGTTGGAGTAAAGGAGACTTTTTCATTCAGAAATTGTAAGTTGTAACCTACAGTTGGTTTAGGAGGGTTAGCGTCTTATGTTCTTCTGTTCTTTTATTATGTACATACTAAAGCAATGTTTTCACCATTATATGGTTTTTCCTATTTAAATTTTTTTTCCGCTAGCAATCTACAAACGTTTGTGTAGTGCCTAAATTTAGGTAGGCACTTTACTAAAATAGTTAAAGTGGTCTCAATGGGTCTAAATAAATTTATAATAATAGCTAAGGTAATTTATTTAGGTGTAGTATCTAATATAATGGTACAATGGTACCATTATGATTTTGAACCAAGAACTCATGTTCAAATTCAAAAACTTCTATCAGAATCATACTAATCTCAAGTTGTCGCAGACCCCTAATCCATATAATTAAAAAGTAAGGATGTGTATGGTATCTTTGTATGTTGAATCAGTTGAAGATTAAAAAAGCTTACGAATCCAGTAGTAACACAGGCACTTATTTGTTTTATTTTTTCTTCAAACAAAATGACACTAAAATTCCACTTTGTTTGACAGTACATGTTATTACTGTGCTTTACCCAATCGTAGACTATATAAAGCTACAAGTCAATACTATTTGTAAAACAATCGTGCAATATCTGTTTTCTTCTTCAGATGCCGATTGTGTGAGTGCAGCAGAGCTAGAGATTGTGTCTAGGCTGATCTCTGTGTTGACCAGATACAAGAACCGCATGTCTGTGGTGTCGGAGGTGGAGGATGATGATATGCTATGTCCTATATGTTGTGCGTACCCTCTCACAGTCACCTTCGTCCCTTGTACTCACCAGTCGTGCAAGTAAGTACTTTACAACTTGTTAGTGTTCTACAACGTGCTTCTGTACAAAGTTGTCTAACATTTGGTTACTTTTGATAAACTGTAGGTGTCCACGTCCAGGAGAGGAAATCAGTATGGTACTACAAACCCGGCATTATGTGCTGGAAGAGTTCAGAGTTTTGGAAATGTTTTCAAAGTAAGAAAAAAAGGTTAGCCTACAGACCCTGGATACAGAAACAAAATTAAGGGAATTTTTGGACAGGAATAAAGCTCAACTAGCTTATCTGAGAAAATAAACCTTTTTCTCCAGGGGTAGATAGATGCACAATAAAAGACAACACATAACACACTGTTATTACGTCCTGTTGTAGGACTTTTTTAGAGAGTAGGTTGAAGAGAGTTACTTGATCCTAGGTTGAGTTATCTTCAGTCCTACTCCCTTCATCAAGACGGAATATCAGTGTTATGTTTTGTATTCTTCTATTGTGTATCTATCAGCCCCTATACTCTAATTTTCTAAGATAAGCTAGCTGAGCTCTATTCCTTTCTGAATACGTCACCCAAAGTAACGGTGGGTAAACCTTCAGTTAGGCTGGAGGTTGCACAATAATGTGAATGTGATCTTTGTCCAGATCGTGTATCACACATCACCTGATGAACAGTAAGGAGTGTTTCTTCTGCAAGACAGCTATCACAAGAGTCACATCTGTTGATGGGTCTGTGATATTTGAAGCCCCCGCCACATCTGACTCCGCTAGTCTTAGAAGCTAGAACTACCACACTATAACCCAATTCTAGTCAATCACTAAGTCAAACAAGCTTAATGCGCTTATATTTTTATTTGAATACTTTTCGTTTGTACTAATTTATTTCGAGACATTTATTCTGTTTTTAATTCAAACACATTTTGGTTTTTGTGTTGTTTTTATGATTTTCATTTTTGACTGTTCATGACATTTTACAACATATCGTAATGTTTAAATGTTTATCACTGAATATATATTTATTTTCTGTAACTGTGTTTTGGAAACCTATCTCCCAGAATATTTTAGCTGTAAGTTGTTTAATTGTATTTTGAGTACCATTTGACAAGATTGTTGCGAATTGTAACAACTTGGTTTTAAAATGCTCAAGTCCCTGAAACTATGGAATACTGATACATATATAAAGCTTATCTTCCTGCCATCTTCCTAATGGTCGCTCAATATTTAACAGTCTGAAAAAATATTGTGTTGAAATATTTGATGTATTTTTAAATGCATTTGTCTGGTCTTACAGTTATCCATAACCTAATTGATTTAGTATTTGATTATTGGAAAAATCTAATTAAAACCATGAGAAGCTCTTGGTTGTACAATCAGTAATTGAAACGTGAATGTCACAGTTATAAGGTGCTTACAAATTAAATCATTGTAAATAAAACTGTTTATTAACTTTTCTCTACATGTTACTTCTATTGCAACAACATGAAATTACTTTCCTAAAAACTACTTAAGATACAAAAATAAATGAGTACATATTTATTCGAGAAAATTAAATTCATTGTCTCGTAATCAATCGCTTAATAATATGGTAGAATTAATTTTGCTGATGTAACTTAGTGATAAAAAGTTAGTTCTGATCAAATAGAAATCAGGAAGTTATTTCAATCAATTGTCGTATTCTCACACTACTGTGAAGATTATAAAATTGAAACAAAATTTCACTCATAATTTTTTTATATAAAATTAAGGTAATTTTTGAGTTTGTTAAAAGGACAGAAATACTATGTAATTTATTGATATAAACATCACAATTTTTCATGATGGTTCTATAAAATAGTTTAAAACTTCAAAACGTCTAAAATTGTCCATATTTATTTAAATTAGAGCAATCTAAAGAGTCCTATTGGTTTACCTCAGGTTGTAATAAATAAAAAGGAATAAAACAACTTTCTTTTTACTAAAAACTTCTAGAGTGAAATTTAACTAAAAAAATAATGCATAAGAGTAAAAATTTGTGATAAAATTATGGGGAAATGGCCAACTCAAGATTTTAAAAATGTTTCTTTTCAAACCTGTTAAAACATTGCAACTGTGACTTTATAAAAGTGAAAAATAATGTGTGTGCTATGGCAAAAATGTTTAATAAATTTAGTAGGCTATAAAATTTTGCTTTTTTAATTGGAAATCTTATTTGAAGAGTCCCCCTCCCACACTGTGGTATACTAAGCATAATTATCTAAACTACAACGATCACCGAACCTGAATAAAAAATAAAACATGCCAAATTCCTCCGCTAAGAAAATGTTTTAATTTTTTAATTAACGAAAACATGAAACAAATTCTCCACTCATGATATGTACAATACATAATTCCATGGACTAGGTGTTAGAAATAATATTGATAGTGTGAGATTATTCAGTAGTGCCAACAGTTTAGCGTCTGCGTCGTCCTAGACCAGTCCACAACAGTGACGGGTCATAGTGGTTGGTACCCCTGAGAGTCGCGGGCTCGGGCGACTCTACGAAGTTGCGAATCTTGTAAGAGGGTCTTTGGTTCCGCATCGCGTGAAGGTAGGCTGCCGTTGCTGAGGGTCTGAAGTATTGGTCCTTCTCTGGAAATAAAACTTGATTTTATGAAATGTGTAATTGTCTGCACAACTGTAACTTAAGGCACATCTATTTTTACAAAGAGTTTAGATTGAATTACCTTTACCAGCTGTGGCTAGGTCAAATCACACAGGAAAGAAAACGTTTGCAATCATGGTTAAAATAATTTTATAATGAACTAGCTGTTGTACCCGTGCTTTGCAACGGGAAGAGGACACAAAATAGAAACATTTTAATCTTTACATCTGTTGCATATAATAGTTACACATCCGCCAACGCTTTTAGAAACAAAATTCAACTTTTATGGCCTTAATAGGAACGTTTAAGTTATGACTTTTAAATCTGGTACCGGTAAGTAGTGGATACCATTATTTTGGTTTTGATTAATTTTAAGAAGTCTTGTGTAGGTTGATATGAGAAAAACTGACCAAATGAATAAAACTTTGACATACATGATTTACCTTCATCTCCCTTTCACATATCACATATCTTTTAATTTATTATTAACATTTAAAATTTCAATTTTGAAGTTGCAAAAATACTAATTATCAAATTTAAATGAACATTTTTTAAAATTTCACTCTTCTTTATATTACATCACAAATCCTTCCGTCTTCAGTTTCTTCACTCACAATAAATCATTAGCTCTAAGTCAGCTGTTATAAAGTTTAGAAATATTGCTGTGCCTTATCAATACAGTCTTTTGAAATATTAAAGAAACTATATCTATAGGTACTATAAACAATTTTAAACAAATAATTTAGCATTAAAGACAGCAGACAAAACTAATATGATTATCAAAGCATCAAGGACTAAGAAATGTAATAGCAAATACAGTATATGTTTCATTGCATCTCTGATTATACTCTACAAAAATATCAACAAACAACTTAATATACAAACAAGTTCTTTTAATCAGTTCCATCGTCCATTGCCTTACAATAACTTAATTTACCTACATATACATATAAAAAACAATGTGATGTGCAAGTTATGTTAAGTTAATCTAACACATGTTAAGCAGTTACAATTTATTTAAAGTAGCCTTCAAATTCATACAAAACATCTATACATTGTAATTTTCATACTGTTTCCATGAAAACAAATCAATAACATTATTTTCATAACTTAGACGCTTTAAAAAATCCAAAGCAGAGCCGGAGTTGATACAGCAACGGTTATAGAATCAGTTTTTTTTCTATAATCATTGACATAGTTTTAGAATAAATAATCCATGATAAAAGGTTAGATTAAAATTAGGGATGGTCAAGTCTCGAAATTTCGGGAAATTTTCGGGAAATTTTAAATCTCGTTACACGAGACGAGATTTCTTTTTGGCCGAGATTTTTATCAAGACAAGAATAATAATAAAAAAAAAATTAAAAACGCCTGCAGAAAGTCAATGCAATACCCGCAATACAGGAGCGTGTTGTAGTTGCGTTTCCTTTGCGAAGGCGTTCTTATTTAATTAATTCTTTAATTGTAAATATTACTTTAATTATTTTAATAATATTACTTTAATAACATTTGAGAAGTTTTGTTAAGTGTAAGCAGTGTGAGAAATGTTTTATTACTATAAAAAGTCAAAACAAGTAACTATTTTATAAAAATTAATATTGCTTTTATTTTATGATTTATTTTATTTTAGGATAAGTTGAACTCTATCCTAACTGATATCACTTTGTTTCCTAATCGTAGGCATTTTTAATAAGTTAGGCGTGATTAATAAAAAAAATTTATGCTGATGTTTTTAACAAAAGATTGTAAATATTCTTGCCTATTATCATTATTTTTGTATTTAAACAATCATCTAACAATGTTACAAAATCAGGTAAAAATTTTGAATGTGCATTTCCCGTTGTGTATGAGAAGGGATATCCCGTCTCGATCTCGTCTCGAAATTTTATGAGAAATAAAAAATCTCGTCTTGTCTCGTCTCGAACTAAAAATCCAATCTCGTCCATCCCTAATTAAAATAAACCTACCTCATAGTTATGGCAAATATTATATTTAATTTCTTTGTATCAGCTGTCTGAAATTGTGAAATATGCAGTTTAGCAGTTCTTGTTTACATTTCAATGTCAAAGCAAATGTAAACAAACATTGTTAGTGTTCTCGTTCTCATTGCAGCCATGGAGATCAATCAATATTTACTTTTAAAATGTTCACCTCAGAACATTTGAAGCCAAAGGGGCAAAGCCTACGGTCAGTATCGAAATGTGAATAGTCCTATAATGGTCCTTGGTATGGTAGCTATATGTTTGTAAAATTTAAGCCCAGTTGGTTAAGTAGTGTTTTGCACCTATTAGTAACACACATACAGACAGACACCATTAGATTTTTATATAATAGTATAGATAGTACAATAATAACAAAAAAATAAAAGTAGCACCACTGTGGCTGTATTAATGTAAGATACCGCCAGAGAAAACCTGCAGACTAAGCAAATTTCCTTTGTCAGATTATATTTCCATAAAAATATCTCTAATCAAAATGTCAGATTTATTCCCACTTTAAATATAGTTTAACGAGTGCTCAGGTTTGCTGCTACAGAGAAGGTAATACACAGAGTTTTTATTTTGTGAAAGGTTTAAAGTTTGGTATGAAATAAATAGATTTCCTGAATTTGGTCAAAATCAAATTATCTCAGCTCGAGTTATCTATATATCTTTAAATGGATGGCGTTTTTGGCCTCTGGGGATCTCAAAACAAAAAAGTAAATCAGTGAGCCAAGGTCTTGCCACGAGACCTATAGTAATAGCTTTTACCCTAAATGGGAAGTTCGCTAGTATATCCCTTAATTTAATTTGATACGAGAGGTCGTCCAGTGGTCGAAACTCGACCAAAAATACGTAATGTACTCACTTATCTATTTTCACCCCACACTGAAAATAAAACATGTGATTTGAGTTTCTTCCATTTGTTTTGGTTTTCTGTTTATATTTCGTTGTTATTTTCGTTACCAGCATGGCAACGCATAAGATCCATGTTAATATTTTCAAATTTTTAAACTCATTTTTTGTGCTTATCTTTGAGCCTATTTAAATTTATAAAGGGATTCTGCACACCTACAGGAAAATAGTTTTCTAACGGTATGCGTAGATTTTCCCTACGATGAACACGAGCTGAGAAAAAAGGTTTTAAAGAAACATGCTTGCCTATTAATATATAGATAGATTACAATAATTATTATTATTTAATGTGATGGGACATAAAAGCTGCTATGGTTGTAAATAAGTTGTGATTTCAGTTTGACTTGGGTATAAAGTTAGCATAATCAACAATAATAATTTAAGTTATAAAAACTCTATTTTTCTCTTTTGCACATTTCACTGCTTTGAAAAAAATTATCTAATAATAACACTATCAATACATTATAATATTGCTATATTGATATTTCATTGGCACATTAATGAAAATATTATTTAAAAAAAAACCAAAACTGGATAATATTTACCTAAAAACATTATAATTCCTAATATTGTGAAACCAGTGGTTTCAACATAATTGTTTGTCAACAAATTTGTTTTCTGATAAATTTATTTTTTTTATGCGTGAAGTATAAACAGGAAGAATATCAGAAAATAAACAAAAGACAGAAAATAATATTTTAGCCACAGAAGGAGCTTGAAACGCCTTCAGTTTTCAGACGCATTGTAGGTGCTGTACTTCAATTGCCTGTTTGCTCCGCGGCAGGCGCTACCAGCGACCACAGAATTAAAATTTAATTTACAATTTTAATTCTGTGGTCGCTGGGCGCTACCGTACACTTAGTTTCCTGTACATATTTCAAACCCGAAGCAAATGTTTCATTTCTAAACAGATTTTTCCTTATGAATGAGCTGAATACAGTTAATGATAAAATTAATTTAAAGTTATATAGTAGTGACCTAAAAGAGATACTCGTCAAGAACATAAATAGACATATAAGACGACAAGACATTCAACAATTAGTAACATGTAGTGATTAGTATTAGTATTAGTATTAGTAACATGTAGTTTGACTACACTCTATTGAGCTGTGGACGTAAAGGTATGATACTTAAATAATAGTTTAATTAAACAGTTCAGGGGCTACACAATGAATTGTAATACAACATTTATATTGTTGAACAATAAAAACAGCTGATTTCAATAATAAAAACAAATTATTGTAAACAAACACTAGCGCGTTGTGGGATGATGGAGATGGGATTGAGATCAACGTAGTGCAAGGGATAATCAGCTGTTCGTTTTCCCTTGCTCTAAATTCGGTGGGGCACACGGGAGGGACTAAGGCTAACATATCTTGTAGTGCCAGCGTTCGCCGCTAGAACCGCTAAGTTGAACAAATTTAATTTTTTATTTTATTTTTACTTATAAAATTAACTTTTTAATTATAAAATATTGTTTTTAAATTATAAAATAAATTTTTATTTTTTTAAATAAAACTGTCATAACATTACCTAACCAACCAGACTTGCTGATAATATAAAAACTGTATAAGATAAAAATCGAATTAATGATTACTTATAATTTTTAATTAATTATAAAATTAATTATTAAATTAATTTTAAAATTTAGTATTATAAAATCAAACTGTCATAACCTAACCTAACCAACCAAACTTGCTGATATAAAAAATTTGTTGACAAAAAGTTAGAGCTGCCAGCAGGATTCGAACCCGGGACCTCCAGAACACCAATTCGAAACGCTACCAATTATGCCACGAACACCGCTGAAATCGCATCGTTTCGTTACGGTAATCGTGTTGCCTCAAGAGTAGACATTAGCCATTAGAGATATGACGTCACTACACCTTTAGCCTTAGTCCCTCCCGTGTGCCCATTCCGCTCTAAATTAGAGCTTGCGAAACAAATACTTTCTTTGATATCAGATGTTATCCAAAATGGGTATTTTCTGTTCAGAGTGATGGAATAGTTATTTGTGTTATTAGTGGGCTAAGGCAGTTTGCACTCGTGTTACACATTATATTTTGTCTACAGTTACTATAAATCATATAAACAATTAGTCTTTCAAACACCGTACAACACATTTTTAGGTTAGGTTAAATCCAAACATTGAACGAAATGGCCGAAATGGGAAACGCTGGACCAGCTGATCGTAGTCGTAGTATCTTTAAGTGTTGCCAGCCTATTTCCAAGCGTGCACGGATTACGTGCATAATTAAAGCACGCTGTTTTGTGTTGTTTGGTTGGAATACTGGTGTGCGACAATGAAGTGTGTGGCAAAGTAAGTAAATGCAGCAATTAGCAGCTTTCTGTACTATAATCAGTGCAAGGAAAGCCCACTAGCCCCACTTTCATACAGCTAGATATGAAACTAGCGTTCCAATAAGTTTTGTATGAGAAATTTTCACTACTCGATGATAAATTATATATTTATAGTGACACACTAGATTTCTTTATCCTCCATAATAGTCCGGCAGCCAAATGAGGATTTTGTCCCTAACCTGGTTTTGTTCTATTAAGTTTTTTTATTGTTGTTTTGAGTTATATAGGGTATGTAGACCATAAAACCACCGGGTACTTTTTTGGTACCCTTGGGCAATAGCCGCCATCTTGGAAAATGGCGGAAAACGTAATTTACAGTGTAAGCTTTTACTTAAAACTAGGTTATGAAAATACTATGCTACGTACAGCAGTGCAAACACTTTTAAAATACTCACAGTGAAATTCTATGCAGGAAAATATCATATTTTAACTATATATTGTGTTTTAAAGCCAGTATTTCTTTATAAAGTTAATCATTTAGATAAAAAATATGTTCTATCCCTAATTTTTTCAACTTTGTGCTAAAATCTCTTAAAAAAGGCCATGATACATGTTATAAAAGTTGTAGATCTTAAAATTGTGCATCCGATGCACCTATAGGGATCTTTGTTGGATCAATGATAACGTCATAACAATGTGTAAAAAATAACTTTTATTTATTTTTTCTACGACAAAGAGGGGTATCTAATAAATGAAAATAATTTATATAATTCTTCCTAAGAATATTCTGTAGTTCTTTTCTACTGTTTTTTGTATCAAAATGCTCAATAAACCAATGGCTTTCATTTACGCTAATTATAATTCAAATCATAGGATGTAGCTAGTTATGGACCCCCCCCCCAAAAAGAGTAATTTCAATTATAAAAAAAGTCTCATCAAAGCCCTATATCTTTAGGGATTATGTTATGTTTTATGTGTTTATATGAAAACATTCGGTAACGTACTGTCTTTCATGGAAAATATTAATTAGGCCTATTGGGTTTCAAAAAATTTTAGGTATAGATCATCAAATCAATAAATCAATCATTTTTCTTGTAATTTGTTGATTTGTAAATTGGGAATAGTCCGGCAACCAAACAGGGAATTTTCCTTGAACCCTGTTTTGTTCTATTACGTTTTTTTACTGATGATATTTCATTTTGGTAGTATATAGATGCAGAAAATAGCGGGTACTTACAAAGTACCATTAGGCAACTTCTAGAATTTGAGATAATAATTGTCCATATTAATAAATAAATCGATTGATTTAAAACATGGTAATTAAACTATAAACTATGCGTTTTTAGTTCTAATATCATGAAATTTAGTATGAAACCTCGTTATAATGTTACTCATAAATTTACCAGATATTAGCCATATCAAAGCTGTTTTAAACCGGTGGCGGAAAACGTGATTTTTATCTTTAAGAACTGAATTTTTTGTCAAATAAAAAAAACTTGCTATACGACCTTGTTTTAGTGAAGCGAAAAAATATAAGTTTTACCAATTTAAACCTGAGCTTCTATAAGTTACTAGCAAGACACATTCTTTACATCATTATTATGGCATGTAATAATAATACTCGGTTTTGAAGTTAACTGAATTCCCGTAGCACTTGTGGCTATGCTTGTTAGTATTTGCGTTACATTGAAAAGACAATAAGTTAACAAAATTAATAAAATCGATTTCAACATAGTTGAGATTCATTATTTTTTATTGTAACAATATTTTATTCATGTAAAAATGTAACTTACATAATAGGCCTACATGTAGAAATAACTTGTAAATAACGTTTTAGTAACCTTCGTGACTATTAGCGATTTCTCTATAGGGAAGTAGCTATTACTGTAGGTCTCATGGTAAGACCTAGGCCCGGGACCGATTTACATCATTTTGATGTCCCCAGAGGCCAAAAACAGATTTTAATAAATAATAGCTCAAAAGAACCGCATTAATTCACTGAGTATTTTCATACCAAAACATACAATATCACGTAAAAATAACTCAAAACACAATCAATAACTAAAGATAAATTGTAAAAAAAATATATTTTTTTGTTGGTTGGGGGTCCACAACCCATATTAAACTCAACCGATTTTAATAGTCAATGGGTTAAATTAAAGCCAGTAACTCACTGATTATTTCTAGTATATAACGTTTCATGTAACGTAATTATAACCGGAGATAATATCTTTAATTAAAGACAAATCTTGGAAAAACTCAAATGTTAGTTGGTTAAAGTTCTATAAATCTCCTCAAACCCGATAGATTTGAATGACCAATGCCTCAAATGAAAGACAGGAAGTTTGCTGAGAATATTATTATCGAAAAATATAATATCCCACAATCAGTACTCTAAGTAACAATCTTTTATTCAAAGAAAATTATTCAAACATTAAAATCTTTGGTGGTTGAAGTCTTGTAATTCGTCTCCGACTCGTTCAGTTTCAGTGATCTTTATGGCAAATGGTAGCCAGTTGTTTACTGAGTGTTTTTATTGCAATACATACACCATCTAATAATAATAACTCAATGGGTTGATCAAAATTTAAACTTTCCTTTTTGAAAAAATATTGTTTCTTTGGAGTGGAGATGAATAGATTGACCTTAAGTCCTTAAATATAAATAGGTAATAGTTACAATGAAATTTAGTAATTTTACAAACATTTTAGTACCAAAAACTGCCAGTGAGAAGTACCGGATGGTCTCAGGAAAGATGTTACAATTTTATTGAACATATAAAATATCCATATTTTTCATTGAAAATCAATAAATAATTTATTTTCTAAAGCTTTGTTCTATCGTTATCCTTGATCCAACAAAACATCCCATAGATGTATTCGATGCCAAATTTAAAGCTCTACAAACTTTATAATATATATTATAGTCATATTTTGAGTAATTAAGGCGCAAAAGTGAAATAAAAATAAATATGACATTATTTTTTTATAAATTATAAACTTTGAAAAGTAATACTGACCTTAAAACAAATTATATATATTTAATATATGGTATTTCTGAGTAGGGAATTTAACCATAAACATTTTAAAATAACATGCATTGTTCCATCTTAAATAGTTTTTTTATTACATTGGTTTAAGTAAAAGCTTACACTGTAACTTACGTTTCCCGCCATTTTCCAAGATGGCGGCTGTTGCCCAAGGGTACCAAAAAAGTACCCGGTGGTTTTAGGGTCTTCTTACCCTAGATATCACATATCAACAATAAAAAAAACTTAATAGGACAAAACCAGGTTCGGGTCAATTCTGCCGGACTATAAACTATTGAGTATAAATAAAACTTAACTCCAGCCTTTTAAACATTGTTACCAACCACCTTGCGGCTATCCTGCTGTTTGTTAGGTTAAACTGCGTTAATTACAGGTAATTGCATTAAAAGGTCGTGTCTGATGTATCTCCTTAATGAAAGTGTCAGTTCTTGTATCGCCGAGTAGATAATACACTTGCGTGGTCGGACGATTAATTCCCGCCAATTCGCAAGGGAAGCCAACGGAGTTCTGGGAAGTCGTCGATAAGCCTGAGTTGCGAAATTATCTGCATGCTAGTAGACGCGGACGTTTGACAAGTTGTGTGAGTCATCGTATTTTACCGTGATTCGCGTCCTTGTGGGTTTTGTATTTTCGTGCTCTTTGAATTTTTCAGGCTTTTAATTTCTCCTTTTATACTATATAGACGAAGCATTGTCTTTCTCAGTTTTCGAGTTTGTATTTTGTATTTTCGTTTTCAAAGTGCAATTAAATTTGAGCTTTCTTTTGAAATTTAATAAAACAACGGGAACATTTGATATTTACAAAAAGGGCTCACACGATTCGATTAAAGTGTAGTATGTAATATACTTTTAACTTTAAACAAAATGGCACAACCCCCAATGCTGGGAAAATCACGGTTCAGCAGTTATTGCAGCTTTTATGATTTTCCCCATAAAATACCATAGTTAATCTCACCACTTGCCCATAATAAGGGTTGTTGACAAGCTGGGACGGGTGGCGTCGTCCTGTAATCCAACTACTAGGAGGTCACGAATTGTGGATATTTATAGGCATGCACTGTGGATGCGATACTCTCTGGTGTGGATTAACGTCCGCACTAGTGAGTACTATGACTATCCGCAGTACAGTCCTGATAATTAGACCAATTCGTATATACCAAGACAAAAATGTGGTTCGGATTCCACTATAAACTGTAGGTCCCTTAGTTGCCATTAACTGAATGGGCACTAAGTATGGGCAATCAAAAGCTGTGTCTAAGTAATATGTCGGCCTTAGTCACTAACAAGACTACAAGATCGCGCCACTCATCATACACTCATCTCCATTCATACTTGGCTTAAAATACCTACTTTGTATGGTCGCCATTTCAAGAAAAGTATTAAAGTATTAATGTTAGAAAGAATGTGTCAGATTGCTCATATTGTTTATTTGTCGATAGTTTTGAGCTGCAAAATTAATTGCATGTAAGAGACGCGGTCATCTATATAAATAAAATTAGAGTTTTGTCTGTACATTGCTTAGAATAATGAACTTTTTGGTTATTTTTACATTTCATAGGTCAGAGAAACCGAATCAAACCTTATCTCAATTTCTGTCTGTCTGTCTGTCTGTCTGTCTGTCTGTCTATCTGTCATTCTCTTGGTAACGCTAAAATACGCACTTTATTACAACTACTCCTCAATAACTATAGCACTGTCCCGCCTGAAACTTATTTTCCAAATACTATACATATATGAGATGGTTTTAGACGTATTTCATCGAATATGAGACAGTTAGATATTTAACAGTAAACCCTTGAAAATCAAGTTTTTGTCGATTTTTGACGTGGAATTTCTGGAAGCCCATGTTAACCTTATGAGAAATGAAATTATTGAATCTTAACAGCTGTTTCAATTAAACAAGTTGGTTCTGTTCTGTGATGTTCAATAGCATTAAAGTTACAAGGATTACCAACAGGGTGCAGCACTAGCACTATTATTTCTTTTACATTTATGACAACAGCTAATTTGCAACCTGGAGGCGAGTGAGCGTAGCGAACGAGCTAACCTGAAGGCAAGTGAGCGTAGCGAACGAGCTAACCTGAAGGAAAGTGAGCGCAGCGAACGAGCTCCAACATACAGGTGAGTGAGCGTAGCGAACGAACTTCAACCAGGACGTGATTGAGCCATGCAAACGAGATCAGATAGTAAAAATAAAAGTAAGCCTACCGTTATAGGATCGACCGGCAGACACAGAGGTAATTTAACCTTTTATTGATTGTCATACCGATCCGGAACAACAAAAAACAACATAAAATGAAGCTATGTATAATAGTTTGGCCAGCATATCTTAAAATATGCAAACCAACTGCTGTTCGTTATATAAGAAGGTTTCAACTGAATATTATAAGATCCCCGTGCGTAGAACGGGTACACAGCTAGTTGACTATAAAGTAGAGTGTTTGACGTATTTGATAGATTTTTATGAATACCGTTTTACTGTGTTTAGTTTCTTACATGCTATTGGAATTAATACGTGTTGTTGTGTACTGAAACGACTCAAAACGTGGTCTTATCATCCGACGCTACTATCTATTATCCAATGTAGATTTATTTTACTCTTTGTTTGAAGTTAAATTTTGGCTGTGGTGACTTTATGTAATGTAAAAGATTCTTATGGACACTTTCTGTTTAGTTTGCATCCATGTAAAATAAGCAATTTGAAGTATTTTGGTTAGTTAAAATACAAAAAATATCCAACACTTTTTTCGATGTCTGAGGAAAAACAATTGTAATTTTTAAAAAAATGCTCCTGAAAACATTGGTACCGTAAATAAGATTTTTAATGATGAAACTTCGTCCTATAATTATGTAAAATCAGAAGGTAAAATTCAACTTTATGTTTTGTTGATAATGATCATTGTTTTCAATATTATTAAGAACCAATGTTAGCGTTAACATTCTTAAACATTCCATTACAATAAGACTGCTTTATTATTACTCAACTACGATTGTTGAAGTCAAACCTTTCTAAATTGTGAATTGTTTACGTTATTAGATTAATTTTGCTTTTGTTAAAACGTTTTTACAGCTCAACGAACAAGAGAAATCTGTGTTTATTGAGTCCAAATAATACAACGATAGCCAACCTACGATTCCATATTTTTACCTTTAACTGCTATTGTATTATGTCAAGATTATAATTACGAATCAAATAAATCAATAAAAGATTATAGATAATTTGTAAGTTTCAAATTGTTCATTAAACACATTATACGGAGCAAAAAAAGGGTCCTTTTCCGTTAATTCACAGCCTCTACCTTTTTCACTGCAATTCCGTTTATTCACTACCAGAACTTTTCCAATCAGCAAGTTTGGTCTGGTAGTTTAGACTAATTTCATTTTATAATTGATATATTCATTATGTAGACTAGGCTGACTGTAAAAATATCGGAATTTCAATAAAAAAAAGTAGTGGTAGTGAACTAACGGGAACTAACCAAAACAAAATACTACTGTTAAAACATGAGTCATGATCAAAAGTTTGTATAATAAGTTTTATCTAAATTGTCCAAGTAGCTGAATGGTTATAGGGCTCGCCTTCAAACTAAAGGTCGCTGGTTTTCGATTCCAAGCGAGGCCGATTCTGTTTCCAGATGCCATAGGGCGTTTGTTTTTATTTAAATGTTAAAAGCGTAGTATGAAATAAACAAATTTGCCAAGTTCGAGCAAAGTATATCCATAAACAAGCAAACTACAAAATTTTTTTAATATCCATAAGAATAAATAACATGGAAATGTTAAGCTATGTTTTTTTCTCTCCATAACTTTTATGAATACACAACACTTCAGTATACTAAATGATTTGGTCTTTTCAAGCTCAAAATAGTTGGGAAATAAACTGCAAAATTTTACGTTTTGGGAGTCAAAATGGGAAAGATAATTTGTACCCCATAAACCCCTCAATAAATTTCATAATACGATCATCCTGGTTCGCGGACTAGTTCAAATTTTATAAATGTAGCTTTACACGTTCGTACGGAATTTTATCAAAACCAGATGATTTCTACTCTAGATAATGTGCTAACTGACACACATACATACATATATTTGAACGAATAGTGTTTTTGGCCTCTGTGTGGATCAACATCAACAAGCAAAGTAAATAGGTCCATAGTCTTGTTCTTACAATGAGACCTACAATAATAGCTTAATACCTACATTAGAAATTCTCTAAATATTTACGATTGTCTCAAGTTAAATTTTATTACATGTTAAACAACGTCAACGAGTGAGTTTGTGTAGAGGGGAAGGAAGGATGAACTTATCCATCCATCAGGGTCCTTTGGGTGTTAATTATTGTATCAAGGGTCGTCGACACCAGGCTGTCAGGCACGTGCCTACGTAGATTGTTACCTTCTAAGAAAAGAATAAAAAGTCAATGAAAGGGAAAAACAATATATTTTCAGTCACATTAAAATCGATAATCCCAGCATTTAGATTTGGTAGTGTCTTGAGGGGGGAGGGGGTAAAAATCAAAGTGCGACTAAGAGTACGGTACTTTCTCATCGAACAACTTGTACTATGTTCTGAAATGGCATTTTTTAAATCGTAAACCAATCAACTACTAATTTAAATTTACACATAAAACATGATTGAGAATATGCAATAGATTATAAGTTTTCTTGCGACAACAAAAGGTAATAGTTTTCAATTAACTACGAAATAGGTTTGATGATACGGTCGTAATCTGTAATCTTATGGTGGAAAAAATTCATGGTGGTATTGCTTCGCTGTTTAACAGTACCTTTGGGTTAGGGAAGTGCATTTGTCTTTCTACATTTTATTACTCCATGAGTCTCATGTTGACTGCTAGAAGATCATACAACTTTTATCTGTAATCTATTACGATAAATATTGTACATGCATATGGTAAGTGAAACCCTGTTAACAGCCAAACTTGACTTGATGGCTTGGAAAATAATAATACAAAAACAATGAATAGGGAAAGTATCATAATATATTTCAAAAGTACTATTGTAGGAATAGACCACGCCACGAGGGCCTACTGTTCAGCTAATTGAGCAGGATATGACCCGGAGATTGGTGGCAAGAATATCTCCGACTAACTGGTAATCTCCAATCTCCAACTTCCTAACATCTCCGACTTCATTGTGCATTGTTGCAGTTAACCTTTCAATATGCAACGACTGAAGTGCAAACCAATCCCATATAGTTGTAAAGACTTATGTTTAAGTGTAAAGTTTTATTTTTTGTTATATAGGGTATCTATTCTGTACCTTTTTTTGTCCTAGGACGCTAGGCACGAGCCTGGGATTGTTTTTCACATTACTTCAGGCTAGACCTAGGGGTTGCGGCATTATCACTTAGATAAAATCCATTGGTGACTTGGCGGGGATCGAACCCGGGACCTCAGGGACTGAAGTCCCGCGCTCTAACCACTATGCCAGCTCGCTCCCCTGTACCTTAGTGCATATTAAAGTGTAAATTGTCTGGGTGGCCGAGTGGTTATGTGCGCACGCGATCAAATCCGCAGATTGCTGGTTCATTCCCAATCGTAGTCGATTCTCCACCCAGACACTGTACCATCAATTGATAATGTTGTTTGTAAACAAAACACGACATCAACCGGACAGAACGAACGATTCATTTGGCTCCAGCAGTTCTATAAGGATGGGAAAAATACTAAGGAAGTAACTTATGTTTTATCTATGGTTGTATCAATTCTGATCCGTTGCTTCCATCCGTATCAAGGGGTGTGAGCTGTCTGCGCGGGACTCCGGTCCCTGAGGTCCCGGGTTTAAGTCTCAACAATGGATTTTATCTAAGTGATAATGCCGCAAATCCTGAAGTAATGTGAAAAACGTTCCCATGCTAGGGTCTAGCGCCCTAGAAAAAAATCTGTATCAAGGTTCTTACACATAGGAACATATTGGTACATCTTCCAGCCGATGTGAGAAATGATCCAATCACGATTGATATTCGAAGACTTAACACGTTTAATCATTTTTCCCTTATCTTTGCGGTAGCCAGCGACTTGCGGAAGGGGAGGAGCTGTCAACGACGGTTGCCTTCTTGATTGATAACAGAGACGTCACTCCCTTATCAGCGCGTGGTGGGGGGTGATCATCCTCGTAGTAGCGACGTAGAAGACTTAATCACCACGACGAGGAACTGATAACGTAGGATCACCACGATCACAAGTACACAAGTACGCCGTCACTATATTTATACCGGAGTTAAATACGTAACACCCAGTGAGGATAGGTTACGCCCCCGCCGTAGCAAACCTGCAGACTAAGCGAATTTCTTGTATTAAGGTTTTACTCAAATGTTTCCTCAAACTTGTCAGATTTAATACCTAATTGGATTTAAAGAGTACTTAGGTTCGCTGCTACGAGGAAGTCTACATTTTTTTTTAATAAATGTTGGTAGAGGATGAAGTAAATAAAATTGCAAAATTTGAACAATCTATATTAAACAAGCAAACTACAAGAGTATTCTTTTTCTCTTATACTATAGCCACATTTTTAGCTTTTAATTTGTTCATCCTCTTATAATTCGTGCGGTTATCTAAACCCAGTGAACAATAACGTGGGTATTTTGTTTTTGGGTGATTGTAAAGTTATTTTATTTTTATTTTGTCCGAACATTTGATTGCTCAACAAACATAATAATTTGGTTAACTAATCTTTACACGATTACTTTAACGATTTGCAAAACAAAAACAATGATAAAATCGTTGAAAGAAAATTGCAAGATGATGGCATTATTAAAGTAACAAATCAAATAGATGATGTTAGTTACTTAATGTACAATATTTAAAATCCACGGTTTAACTCATTAAAATGTTTTGTACACTTGATGACATACACATCTAGGTGTATTATGGTTAAACAACCAGGGGAAGAATAGCTATAATCTGCACTTATTTAAGAGAACAGCTGGTTTTAATAAATCAGTTGAAATAAAAATATTTACATTATTTTGTGGCTTGAATATTTGTGTTTTATTGAATAACACTTTTAAAATGGTTAAATGTATTTGAAAACAAAATGTGTACTCAATATTTTGTGGTTTTTAAGATCTGTGTTCTCTCTATAACAGTGTTCAGAATATCAATGTCAATAGAACAATTATTTGCTATCGAGTTAATCTATTATTTGAAGGATTGCACCTGCTCTCTTCTATCACTTAATAATTATGGTGTTCAAGAGAGAAGATCATACGTTTTTGGTAAGTACAATC
Organism: Macrosteles quadrilineatus; assembly: GCF_028750875.1. Classification (NCBI taxonomy): domain Eukaryota; kingdom Metazoa; phylum Arthropoda; class Insecta; order Hemiptera; family Cicadellidae; genus Macrosteles; species Macrosteles quadrilineatus. Next base: position 478,617 of record NW_026542599.1, on the reverse strand, counting down.
CCGTTCATTTCTACATACAGGATAATGAAAATGCCAGAATCATGCAATTACAGAATGATGAGTATGTTGTAATCGAATTTCAAGTATTTGGCGGATTAAGTATTACCGTAAGTAAAGCATTAGTGTAGAGGTTGAAGTAAATTACAAACTTTTTTAGTGTTTGTTTTAGAGAAATGTATTTATTATTTATGATATCAAGTTTAATAATGTAGATTTGATAAAAGCCAGTTTTATGTGTACACATTTACTTATAAAAACACGCTTGGTGAAACATTTTTAGATAATGTAGACCTTCAACTGTTTAGGGCCTTTAAGAGTGTCGAGAACCACAATAAAGCATCGTGCAAGGTTTTATATTACTTAGTTATTTTAAGATACATATAAGCCTTATTTTTGAAATAAATTGATGGGAGAACTGACTGTACTATTGGAAAATTAGGTGTATGTGTAGACCTAACTGAAAAAAAGATACAGCGGGGATAGTATTCTTGCCAAAAACATATTATGTATGTGGTTTCAGATTTAGTTGTCCGAAGCGCTTGGTGGAAGGGCAGTTAATGTTGTAATGACGAAATCCCTTAGTTTAACTTCGTTATTCACATATGCTTAACTAAATTATGTGATTATATATTAATGGATTCAATATGTTTTTTTTCTAATTATTTGTAGGCCTATAAGATTAAACATTTAACTTTTTTATTTCAATTTTCGTGAGCGAAGCCACAACTGGTCTGCTCAGAGTCACTTATATTTTAATGAATTAATACATTGAACGGTTCATTTTATCAAGCGTTGTATTAAGTTTTATAACCTTGGTTTTTTTAATCATCGCAAAAATCGACAGTTTAAAGGGAAAATAAACATAAATGCCCGTATTAATGTTTAGTGAATTACTGATTAATTGTTTTATTTATCTGTATTTCGTATAAAAAAGAGATGTGTAGTGGATGAATTGAGAAAAATATTAATTAATATTCCCAAATACTACGAGGCTACTGTATTTAACATTGAAAATTATTTAAATATATGAAATGAGTTGAATTAAATTGGGTTTAGTCCTTAACTGAGATTTATAAATATATACATTTATCACATATCAGTCTTGATGATTTGATAGCCTATGTGGTTTTTAACACCGATTTAAGAGTGACAAATTACCAGTAGTACCTGGGGACCGAGCTTTGCTCGGGGAAAATTATTGGTTTACTCTGAAAAGTATTGCAGATACATTAATCCACTACCAATCTCCACACTGCTCACCTTCACTACTTACTTCACCACTCCCTACGTCGTGAACCTGTTTGCCCTCCTTCCCTATACCATTTTAGAATTGCAGATACATAAATGCCACAGACAGTTCCCACACTCTGCACTGCTAGCATTACTACTTCCTACGCCATTTCCTACGTCATGGACCTGTTTTCCTAACTTCTCGTAGCATTTTAGGATTTTAGATACCTTAATGTAACTCCCACAAACAGTTCCCAGACTCCAGACTGCTCACCTTTACTACTTCCTTCACCACTTCCTACGTCGCAGACCTGTTTCTCTACCTTCCAACGGCATTTTAGGATTGCAGATACCCTAATCTAATCGTCATTAACAGTTCCAACACTCCGGGCTGCTTGCCTTTACTACTTCCTTCACCTCTTCCTACGTCGCAGACCTGTTTCCCTCCATTCCCATAGCATTTAAGATTGTATATACCTTAATCTAATCGTCATAAACAGTTTCCACACTCCAGACTGCTCACCTTTACTACTTCCTTCACCACTTCCTATGTCGCAGACCTGATTCCCTCCCTTCCCATAGCATTTTAGGATTGTAGATAACTTGATCTAATCGTTATTAACAGTTCCCACACTCCGGACTGCTCACCTTTACTACTTCCTTCACCACTTCCTACGTCGTGAACCTGTTTCCCTCCCTTCCCATAGCATTTTAGGATTGCAGATTCCTTAATCTAATCCTCATAAACAGTTTTCACACTCCAGACTGCTCGCCTTTACTACTTCCTTCACCACTTCCTACGTCGCGGACCTGTTTCCCTCCATTTCCATAGCATTTTAGGATTGTAGATTCCTAAATCTAATCGTCATAAACAGTTTCCACACTGCAGACTGCTCGCCTTTACTACTTCCTTCACCACTTCCTACGTCACGGACCTGATTCCCTCCCTTCCCATAGAATTTTAGGATTGTAGATAACTTGATCTAATCGTTATTAACAATTCCCACACTCCAGACTGCTCACCCTTACTACTTCCTTCACCACTCCCTATGGCGTAGACCTGTTTGCCCTCCTTCCTTATACTATTTTAGAATTGCCGATACATAAATGCCACAGACGGTTCCCACACACTGCACTGCTAGCCTTACAACTTCCTTCCCCATTTCCTACGTCATGGACCTGTTTTCCTCCCTTCCCATTACATTTTAGGATTGCAGATACCTTAATTTAATCGTCATAAACAGTTCCCACACTCCAGACTGCTCGCCTTTACTACTTCCTTCACCACTTTCTATGTCGTGGACCTGTTTTCCTCCCTTTCCATAGCATTTAAGGATTGCAGATACCGTAATATAATCGTCATAAACAGATCCCACACTCCACACTGCTACCCTTGACTATAGAATCGAGTAATCTTCAGTATAATCTTTGCTCAATAGTAACAACTGATGTTTTTCCTTTTGTACTGTATTTTGTTTTGCTAGTATACTGTGGATAGACATATTACAAGTCTTTTGTTTACTTTTTCCTTGTTATTTAATTCAGCCAACATGGTTACCTAGCAACCCATAAGACTAATGTTAAAAAAATGTGATTTTCAGTTTCATTTTTCTACGTAATTAGATTTTTGTTGGCAGTTCTAACTGCAGTAAACTCGTTTTTAGGCCAGAAATAAACTATATACAACATTTGAAGAAAATCGTCGGAGCCGTTTTCGAGATCTTGGTGCAAGCATACATACATACATCCATACATACAAGCAAACTTTGCTCGTATTAGAGTATAGGATTAGTTTGCATTACGGTAATAATTTTCCGAACTAACAATAATGGTTATATGATTCGATTATGCTGATGATGGTTAATGATCTGGACATACTTACTACTACAAAATGTTATTTATATTTACTTGAGTATTTTGATATCCCTGTTATGCGGTTTCTTCTCTTGGGCCCCGAACGACCTAAAACACACGCCAAATCTACTCAGAATTCGGATTTTAAATGTTTAGATAATGATTTAATAATAGTTTTAATTTAGTTTGCATTCTCAAACACATTTCAATTTCGTTTGGTGTTCAAGAATCTGACTTTTATGAGTAGATAAGCTATTTATTTTAGTGGGTGTAGTGATGCTTCATACAACTATTCCTGTAAAATTACAAAATATAGTTTTATGATTCATTGCGTCCATCATGGTTTTACGATTGCGTAAAGTTAGTGTTAACTTCACGAGTAGAAAATTTAAGGTACGAGCCTTGGCAAGTGCCTTAAAAACCTGCAGTGTTTTAATTACTAAAAATCACTACTCATAACTTCTAAGAGAGGATATTTTTCCGTTTATAACCTCTCATTGCCACTGACAGTGATGCAACGAATCATTGAATAAAACACTAATTGCATCAATCAAGAATTAAATTGACCTGAACAGCTGTTTCGTTGAAGTTCGAATCATTACAATTTTACTTCTTCTCTCCCAATCCTTGAACCTCATTGGACCTTTACCCGTGTTGTTATGAGTAAAACTATGCTGTTATTAAAGTAAACAATGCTGTTATGAGAAACTTTCTAAGAACTGAACTGAAACGGCTACTTTAAAAATCGGTCGTAGGTAAACATTATTTTAATGTTTGTTTTAAGCTGATATAGCAAGATGGATACAGACTACAATTTACCATGTGATACGAAACATTTAAGTTTGGATTGGTACGAAAATCTCAACGAGTGACGTTTGGAAGACGATGTTTTGTTATTCGCGTTGAGTCAGAAGAAGATCAGCTGATCAACAATACTGATGTCAGTGGCTGTTAGCTGGCGAGCGACGCGTAGCAACGTGTGCGTTTATATTACGATTGCATTTTTGTGGTTATGTGATTAATTATTAGTATCTTAATGCAAAATAGTGAACGTTGATCAGTGTCTAATTACCTTGATCTTGTGATTTGCCTCAAAAGTGAAAAACCACCGTGTCGGATAGATTACACTGGACTTCAGAAGTAAACTGTCGAATAAGGTATTTTCAACGTTACTTTAACTAATTTAAGTTTAGATTATGATTGGGTTTTTAGTCCTGTCTTTCTTTTCAGTTATGAATCTTTTCAGTTTCCAGCATTTATTAAACAATTATTTAGTTACTAGTCTAGCTTATTTATCTTTCTAGCTTTTCAGTATCGTTAAACCAAATTAAACACTAAATGACTTTAGATTGAACTAATATACTAATTTTTATGGAAATTCACTTAGCCTAAGTGCAGGATTGGACAGGTTTAGTTCAATGGATACTATTTTATTTTCGACACTTCCATTACTAATCATGGTAGATTGATTTTACCATTTATTTGGTCAGCAGGAGTTCGTTACGAAAACCATTTATACTCGTATTACTAAAAGGGTTAAAGAGTCGGTATTTAATCCTCTTTACGTTAAATGTCAAAATATTATTATGGGTTCGTGACCCCCAAAGTAAAGGAAAGATTTACTCTCTTAAAGCGTAATAAGCTCATCGATGTAAGTGACAGCATTAAGGCAATACTTATATTTATACTTTATAAAATCGTTAAAAGGACGTTTTAAAATAGGCACCTTTAGGAGCTCTATAGAGCTCTAAAGTACATTTCTATAACAACAAAAACGGTTTATATCCAAACCAATTTGTAGAACCTAAAAACCCCAAATAAATTAGTATTTTGAAGTGTTTTTGTACGGTTATTGTTTGCACTGAAAAGTAAAAAAAGTAATGGAGAATAAATAAACTGCTGTAGTTAGCTCGTGTATAGATATATTTTTATCGAATTTGGCAAATATGTTATTTCATACTTGGCTATAATTTTCATAAAAACACACATAATTATCCTCCTTGTAGCAGCAAACCTAATAACTCATTAAACTAAATCAGGCAAATGGAAATTCACATAGTCTGAAGGTTGGCAGGTTTGTATTTGAAACTGTGTTAATGTAAATGTAAATGTGGCACAGTAGATGCCTCAGTTAACAAAAATCAGTCTGGCTTGCTTTAAAAAGTCCCGCTTAAGGAGGGATCTGCTATTTACATCGGTAAAAAAAACATACTGCATTTAAGTTTTTTCTTTTATAATGTTTCAACTTATTCTAAGAAGTTGGTGGCTTCTTTAACCTTACATTTTTCCGTCCACTTGGGCCACAGAGACCAGTGCATGGAACGTATCCAGCAAAACAAGGAGTGCGCCGGTACAGTACAGGCAAAGTGCACTGATAATAAGTAGTGAGGGTTAGGCCTACCAAGAACCAAACCCACGACTTTTATTTATTTATTTAAATGCTACAATACAGACTTACGTCCAATTACATTGCAGGGTAATATAAATTCTTTGGACCCGAAGTTCGCGGTGCTACCCACTGAGCCACCGACTCAACAATGTACTTAGCCTTTTTAGGAAGGAACTGTCTGGTTCTATATGTCTGAGTTTTAGTATACGTAATACTTCATAGTTAAAAAATGCCTGAAACCTCTTAAAACAACTGCACGTGTGTTGATGATCGGATTAAACTAGACAGAAATAAAGATTTAATAATTTGTATATTTACTATTTAAATGTTTTTACCTGGTTGAGGCGAGTTGCCCAGAAGAGCGTCTCTTTGTTCTGGAGGAAGACTCTCCAGACTGTCCAGGTTGGTTCTGAGATTGTCGAAGAACTGCTGCATGTCGCTCAGCACCCCTGTCGACAGACCTGCGATATTTTAGTCCTTCTAATTCTTTATACATATATAACAAATATATATTTTTTAATTTTGTCGACACTAGCGATCAGTGTCATCAACACAAGACACAAAAACGAGCTTCGAATTTTACAATGGGATGAGAAGTATACTTTTGTTGGCCAGTCTATGGTCCTAGCCTGAAAGCGTTTAAGGATTTCGATGTTAGATTATTAAACCGCAATCTGACTGTGGTTTAACATTCAACTGGAAAATCGGATGTAAAAATTACAATACATATTTAAACCGCAAAGTTGGTCAGCATGACTGGATTTTTGAAAGTGGACCCAAGAGTATCACGCAAGGGGGGTGAAGATCTAAAAGAAAAAAAACTTCAGTAGATGTTAAACTTAAAAATGGCACATAAATTATAAAAAACAATTAAGTAGAACGGCTGGAAAAGGGATGTAACCGAGAAACCCCTTAATGTTTTTAAGTATAGGCCACATATATCATTGACGAAATATTTTTTTTATTAATAAACGACGAATAAACGATTGCCTATTGTCTATTGAACGTTATTAATCAATATTTAATATACATTTAACACTTCGCGTACCACGTTCTAAAATGTTCAGTAAATAGATCTTACTTGATTATTCTAATTTTATTGACCTTTCGTACACCAGCCTCTTACATGCTGCGATACAAATTGAAGTGACAAAAACGAATGTTGGAATCAATTTAGTAAATTACTTTCTGTAAAGAGTATGTTAAGGAATTGCGTTCTTCATACAGTTTTTGCATGGAGATGGGATAGAATAAAAAGAAATCAGGGGGGAAAATATACTAATTTTACATTTTGTACAAGTTCAATAAGGTTGTACCTTTTGTTTTTGACAACAATCTTGACAATTAACGTCACATTTCACTTATAATTATTTTCAAAGATGTGCTACAGAAAAGAATAAAAATACATTTAAACCACAACGGTTAAGTTGAATTAACATTCAACAACTATTCTACTTGTCCGGGAGACCGGAAACGAATACACGACATGTAGGTTCGAAAGCTTTGTAATTACGTCCGGATTCAGTTTAAATTGTTTTACTCTTAGCGGACAAGGTTTTAATCACGGATTTGCTTGTTTACACCCCAGTTGTGCTTCATTTGGGTCGCTCAATCAGGGTAAGACTATATACAATTATTTTAGAGCATTTTAGCGCTAAAAGGTTATTTTGTAAAAAATTAAGATGTTTCTGATTTTGAATGTTATGTATACAAGATTGTATGTGTTTTTACCTCGTTAAATAAACACACTAGCAGAGTACCCGTCCTTCGTACGGGGTTGGCATATAAGTATAAAATTTTTATTGCAGTTATGCTCATAAGCTTTCTGATTGCAATGGGGAAGGACAGAGTTTGATAACATTTGCTTCTCTAAATTTAAGGTATACTATAGTATTACACATCTAACATAGCCATAATGTTCTACCACTAAAAATAAATTATTAAAAACTCTCAAAATATCACCAATTATTTATGAAATTAAAAACATAAAAGTAAGCCTTCTTTGACAGTTCTCTTTGCGTATCACAGTTTTTTTTCTGCTTAGTTCAAATTATATTAGCTGTTTTCATAAAAGCAAAAAAATAGTGCTGCACCCTGTTGGTAAATCTTATAACTTTTTAATGCTTTTGCACACCATAGAACAAAACTTTTTATTTGAAACAGCTGACTAAATTCTTTTATTCCCTTTAAATATGAATACTCATAAGGTTAACATGGGGAATTACAGAGCCACTGGGGCGGAGCCCGAAAGGATTTTTGAGATAAGAATATGTCTATTATGTTAATCGCGAATGTAAGCTATCATTAAGCCAAATTTCAGCCCAATCCGTCCAGTAGTTAATGTGTGATTGAACTTCAAACAAACAAACACACTCCAAGTAGATTAGATGAATTAGAACTTCAAAGATACAATTAAATTTTAAAATGTGTTTAAATTTGATGCAAAACACAACTAGTTGACACTTAAGTGATGATTGAATGTGCCACTTAGATCGGAGGATAAAAATAAGAATGAAATATCCTAAAAATATCCATAATTCGCTCTTCATTTACATTGGTAATTAAAATATTACAACACATGTATTCTTTTATATTATTACTAGTTAACTTTAGGACATATGGCGCATAAATTTGTCGTAAGTACTGTGCAACAGGAAAATTAATTTTTCGTTTGCTTAATCTATTGATTAAAACGATTTTGTCATAATGAATTTCGTATTTGGTCTTTGGTTGGTAGCTTCACTAAAGCGGCTTCCACCAAACCATCTTTTGGGATGAAAAGGGGAGACGACGACTTAATGTTTACTTGCCCTCTGCCACGTAAGTGGTTTACAAATAATAACCATAACACAACATACTTAACAACTTTTCTTGTCGTCCACTTTCCCGATCTTCTTTCTACCTTCGATACACTTTTGATCTTTCGCTTCCCACACGTCTTAAGTCTCAAAATACCAAAATCGGACGTATTGAAAACGTAAAAATGTAGGGTAATATACTTTTTATAATTATGAAAATACGGATGGATTATTGAAAGAAAACCATTATTCCTTGTTACGGATGTAGTTAAATCTAGTTTAGAGGAAAATATCCATGCTAAAGAGCCTGGCAGTATGTTTGATTATTTTTAACACACTTGTCAATTTTTAAATCAAAATGTACTTAGTTAAATTAGCCACCGACAGATTGTGGTGAAGAAAAGTGTTTCTGTCAAATATGCGGACTCTTTTACCAAGTCAAACTGAAAGGTCAAGCTGTAGCATCTTTTGTGTCATTTCAAGTATCTTAGTAACAAAAATTATGTAGAAAATATTTGTTAACGCATTCTAAGCCTAGCAGATTCAATTATGTTATTTTTAAATATGAAAAAAATGTGTGATAGCTGGTACATATTATTTGGATGTCTATTTCAGTACCATATAGACCAGCTAGTTTTTTCATTAAAAAACAACTTAGTTCTGTAAGCAAGTCATAGATAGCGCCAGTGTCTAAAATTCCATTTTCAACCTCAGTTTTTGTTACTGAGATTTTTTAATAAAGTCTGAATATTCGACACAAATCAGTAATTTACATCAGCACAATCTGTCGGTGGTTCACTTCAACTACGAGATTTTGATTTTAAAACTGGAAACAAGAATAACATGGGTATGGAATGTCTAGCACTATTAATTGTCATAGCTAAAACTCAATGGTAAGATATTACATTTGGGCGAGACGGAAAATGAATTTTGAAACATTTATAAAGTTATACAAGCAAGCTATTATTTGCTAACGTAAAAAATGATACCTAGAATTAAATGAATCCATACCGCGCCATACCTCGAGGTATCTATCAAGTATATTTCCAGTTATTCCCGTACCTTTAGATCGAATATCTTGTTTCAAATGTCCAATTAAATATGTAACTCCTCTGGTCAGTTTGTATAGGTTTCAGATCTCGAGTTTCTTTATTATATTACATAAGCTTTATTGGAAAGTATCTTACGGCTACCGGTAACGTAATATCTTTGTTTAATATCTCTACGACTTATATCAAACGTAAACTGTATCGGAAATTCGCAGAACCTCTCTGATATAAGGTAATTGAAAATATAAGGTTCCTGTTAACAGATGGTTAAAAGTTGAAATTAAAGACAGCGATAATTTATTGTATAAACATGTATCCAGTTAAGTCTAGATTCGTAGCCCAATAGTCAATACTACCAGAAAATCGTTTTTAACTGTTTTATTAGTTAGACTTTAAAACACAAAAGATTGACCGAGATATTAATTAACAGCTGTGTCTAAGGAACATGTCGGACTTAGTCACTAACAAGACTACAAGATCGCGCCACTCATCCTACACTCATCCTCATATTAAAATACGCACATAGTTGCGTCCCCATCTTAAATAATTGATAATTGAGATGAATAGTAGTTTACGCAACGTTAGCGTGAATAAAAGTGTTAATGAAAATAGAAGAAATTTAAGGTAGCAGCCTTAGCGAGGGCTTTAAAAACTTCTACTGTACGAGTGTCGTTAAGACTATTTACGCAAGTTGCGAACACTACTTTACCTACGACAGTTTTTTTTTATTACTAACAATCACTATTCAAAACTTATAAAATTATAATATAGGTTATGTTTTCGTTTATAACATCTGACAGTGATGCAACGACTCATTGGACCAATTACTAACTATTGCACCAATCATCAACAATTAAATTGGTAAACAGCTGATTAGTAATATGACTTAGCTAATGCAACTTGCTTTGTTAAAATTCTGGCTAAATAAATGATTTTATTTTATTTGATTAGTGGTGTTTGAAACATTACAATTTTACTTCTTTTCTCTCAATCCTCAAACCATGGGTCCATTACTTGTGTTGTTAAAGTAAAACATTGTAGTTCGATTCTAAGAACTTAATTTTAAACAGCTCAAAAACGGCCGTAGGTAAAAGTGCACTATGAATCATTTTTCATCGGCACGAGTTTTTATCAGTTAGCTGTTATTAGTTAATTTATGATTTATGAGTTAATGACTCGAAGGGGTGTAAACAAAACTTTTTTTGATTTTGAAAAGATTTTTGAAAATATTCTCATAAATATAGGTGGGTATTGCATTTTGATATACGTGTTATAATTCAAGCTGTAATATACAATTTTATGAGTCTGAAAGATTTAGTGAACCATTGTCGATGTTACAGTAAATAATGATTATGAATCATCTAATACTAGCACTTATTCACACGATTTACGAACATGTATATCACTGAAAACTATTGTAATTATAAAATAAACAGATGAATAAAAGGGATAATGTATGGCTAGTTCTGGTAAAGCCCTTTAAGGCTTGGTGAAACCGAATTCTTTGTTTTGTGTGACATAACTTTAAACAACAAATAAGACTTTGTAAGTAAAAGTATAACAAGACAATTTGTCCCCAAGCGCTGTTTTTTCTGCAAAGTAAAATAAAGACGCTTGTTTCAGGAGTAGCATAATGGGCTTCTAAACTAAGTTTCAATGTATTTTGAGTGTCACGCTTCATAAAAACTATTCACACCAACTTAATTAAGTGCCAAGAAATATATTACACAGGTGTTATTTTTACCAAATTGACTGAAATATGTTGTTTGCATTAAAAAACCATCCTTAAAAGTATGAAATAAAAAGTAAACGTGCAAATAAACTGTACTAGTGTGTGATTTTTATTTTTTTTATGAATAAGAAAACATGCATTTACAACTTAGTGACAATACTGAAATAACGTACGAGAAATTATGGACAACACGTTGATAAAATGTATTGATAAGAAAGACAGAAAACAGTTGTGTTAAACATCATAAAAAATAATTTGCGAGAAAGTATTGGTGGGAAAAGTTTAATTTGTATTTTGGTGTAGTCTCAAATCACTTAACACGAGGTTAATTTACCCTGATTTCGCCTAATGATAGTTATACCTTCTAAGAAATTCTTAGGAATCCACCCTTAGACAACTTGACTAATCCATCCTTAGAGGGGGTATAACATTCACTAGATGAAATCGAGGGAAAAACCATTAGGAATGTGAAGTAGGTATAATATTAAGGCATGCACAATTTGTAAAAATGCAACCCGAAATACGAGGGAGGGCTTAGTGCGTTTGAGGTCATTAGTGATGTAGGGGTAAGATTAAAATTGGCAACCAAAAATGTAAAATTTACAATCAAAGTGTAAAATTTACAAAATTGAAACTTGTGTATTGTCGCTTCGCCTAAAATAACCTCACATTGTTGGTTTTTGTTGCTGAAAAATGAAAATATAATACAGATTCTTTAATTATTTTCCATCCACGTTCTATCTTGTTAGGACCGGCATTTTGCATTATATGTTTGCGTTTTTGTGAAGCACGCCTCGCTCACCCAGGCCTAGCCATTGGTAACTGCGTTGGGGGTTTATAGTCTGAAATGTAACTGTATAAGAGGAAGATAGTCTGCGAGGAGATGATTGTATCTGGAAGGGACAGTATGAGGTGGTTGTACCAGGGAGGGATGGTCAGGAGAGGTTGGTCTGAGAGTAGGTGATTGTATATGGAGAGGAGAGTTCGAGAGGAGGTAATTAAATCAGGGGTGATTGTCTAGAGAAGTTGTATCAGGGAAGGATAGTTTAAGTGGCGCTGAGTGTATCAGGGTAATATAGTCTTACAGGAAGTGACTGCATCAGGGGAGGGGGTGGTCTGAGAGGAGCTGACTGTATCAGGGAAGGGTAGTCTGAGTGGAGGTGAGAGTGTATCAGGGAAGGATAGTTGGAGTGGAGGTGAGTGTATCAGGGGAATATAGTCTTACAGGAAGTGACTGCATCAGGGGAGGATGGTCTGAGAGGAGCTGAACGATAGTTTGAGTGGAGGTGAGTGTATCAGGGGAATATAGTCTTACAGGAAGTGACTGCATCAGGGGAGGATGGTCTGAGAGGAGCTGAACGATAGTTTGAGTGGAGGCGAGTGTATCAGGGGAATATAGTTTCAAACGGAAGTGACTGGATCAGGGGAGGATGGTCTGAGAGGAAGTGATTGTTTTAGACATGTGTAGTCTAACAGGAAGTGACTGTATCAGGGGAGGACAATCTAATAGGAAGTACCTGTCTCATTCGAGGATAGTCTTAAATGAAGCGATTGTACAGGAGAAGGATAGTTTGGTAGGAAGTGCATGTATCAGGAAGGATAATATGAGAGGTAGTGCGAGGTGCGTTGAGTTACAGGTACGCACCTACGCTTACATAAGGAGTGAAGCGCGCCTCTCGCTTACCCAGGCCTAGCCAGGGGGTCGCTATCTCTTCTTCGGAACGCCTGTTGCGGGAGAAATCATCTTCGAGGGAGTCTTCGACGTCATACTCTCGGATCAATCTTGCCTCTGAAACAAACACACCAAATAATTAGTTCAAATGTCAAACAATTGAACCGCGGAGTGAAAAATTGACAGGTTCTGGAGTTTTTTGTACCTTGTAGTAATCGTTGTAAATTCTTCTCAGAAAGACTTTGTGATGAAATTGAAAGGGTGCAATTTTGTTTGTCTCAAAACTCAGGTACTTGGTGACTTTTAGCCTCGATCCTTATAATCATTATCGTGTGACAGTGATGTTTATTGTCGGGCCTTCCCCGTCTTTGTATCTATTTCAAACGTCATTGGCAGTTACAATGAAACTTGACATGTTTGAACAACTTAAGCTAACTAGTTAAATAATATTTTTTATCCACATTATTATCTTCCGCAGCCATTTCCCGTTGCGAAGCACTGGTGTAACTGCTAGTCTAATATAATATGAACTTGTAATTGTTTTGTTTCTGGTATAGTTAAAACATACTCTGCCAGACAATTGTGTCTCACTCTCAATGTTGTTTTATCACAATATTTTCTACGAGAACTCAAATACAGATAAGTAGGCTACCAGCCACTCTCTCGAGAACGTGCTCATGTCGTCGATCTCAGAAGTACCACTTAAATGTTATAGTATCGGTTCACTAGCTCAAACCGTGGAGTTAAAACTGTGTTATGGACAACTCCTATGTTATCTTAACATAAGATCTGCCACCTTAATTTGCCACAATTTTTGCAGGTTTGCTCAAGTATTACCATCGACTTAGATAGCGGTAGTAGAATATTTAACAAGAAATCGCTGCATGTGACTATTTAGGGGTTTACTTACTCCCATACATAGTTTACGGGGAAAGTATTGTTTTCGTTGGATTTCCCAGTTTGAGTTTTAGGTGGAAATTGAATTTATGCCCCCCCCCAAGTGGTGTCTATGTCTGTGTCTGTATGTGTGTATGCATACAGAGCTACAGAGCATGTGACCCAACTCTGCTGCAATTTGGTGTGTGGGTACTTATCCAGTTCTTCAGGAGTTTTTCAATTTTTTTGAACTTTTTATTTTTTATTGTGATTTTCTATAAAATCCCATAAAATAACGGATATCGTGTTTCACAAAAAATGGGTCGAACGATTTTAAATACATTTTTTTTGTCCTCTTTACTCAAAATAAAATGGTGCACTCCACAATGGTTTAGAAATTAGTTAAAAAGCAATTGCAACTTTTGCGATTTTCACCATAAAATAACATGATTACTATAAAGGTTTTTGACAAGCTAATGTGAGAAAGTATATGTCAATACCCTTTATTTATTATAGTTTCAATAGTAGTTTGACATTAGTTCATCACCAAAATATCATTTGTTAAGGATTATACATGTAAATAACTGTAAATTATCGAACATCATTATACATTGTAATATCGAACATTAACTGCGAATTACTGTGTAAGCGCACACAAAGCGAGTTGCCTTTATTATAAAATATGCAATAGTAAAACTCAGATAGAACGTGTTTTAGAATTAAAGAAGTATGTTACCTACAGTAACTTTGGTGTTAAAGTCGCTAAAAAGGTTTAAAGTTTAACAGTTATTTTATTCTGTTAAATATTTATATATAGAAGCTTGAAAAGAATTTTATACATTAACGTTTCAATAAGTTTAAATAATTTATTGAATGATACAAACACCTTTTAAAAACAGGTCTTACAAAATCACCAGTGAAATTAATAGGAACTTTACTTTCAGGCGAATTTCTTCCGATTTTAAGGGGAGCAACGTCATGGTAAGGTATGTACCATGAATATTTCTTTTATATCTTAGTATTTTTCGTAAAACTGTGTAAGTGTATGAGAAGAAGTATATACTTGTATACTGAAACCACTCTGATAACTAGACGCAATCATTGATTGAAACAGGTTGGAAACATCATACTGTAGTACTGTAATGCAATCCATTGCCATATCAATCTGATTTTCCGCTGTAATGGAGCAGATAGCTTCTGCAATCATGATATCTAGGAGGCAGTTCCTGTATTTGTGCAATGTATCCCCGACTGATACCATTACCCAACAATAGCGATGGTGGACTGTATGAAATAAACAACGCAAAGCTAAAGATGTCATACATAGTTCACTAACAACTTTATTTGTTTATTTTCATAAGACTTGTTTAATTTAATCGATCATAATTGTGAGTTTTGACATAATATTTTGAGTTCTATACGTAGAATTAAGAACTCATTAAAATATATTCTAAGGAAAAGTGTGTGTACACATTTTCGAAATCTATATAATATATCAATTTAATGTACGTCTGTGTTTTTTTCTATAACTAAACCGTCTATAAGTGGTGTCGGAAAAAATAAACACTCATATATTTTATTTCAAATAGCTCATTAAACCCTTTTGTTTGCAAGATAAAAATGCTCAGCGTGTGATTAGATTCGGCTTTGGCAAACAACTTTTTTTTCAAATCAAATGATAAAAAATTGTGTTCCTATAAAAATGGTAGAGTATTGTAATAGGTTTAAGGAAAGAAATATTTCTCTGTTGCGTTCTTGTCCCGTTGCGAAACACAGTCAAAGCTACTAATAGTCGCAAATCATAATTTGTTATTATTTACAGTATTTCAATAACATATTTTTCTTACGTATTTTTTTCTTGGCGAATAAAATTGTTAAATGAATATATCGAGCAATTCAACTTCAGCCTGATGTAATAGGGATATAACAGAAATGTGTCACTGAACCTTTCTGACACTCCTGCTATAATCCATGGACAAAGCCTCTGACACTATTGTCTGCTGGTCTATTTATACTTTGTTGATCCATTAAATTAATTCAGACTAAAAGCCTGAACGTGTAGCCGAACGAGGTTGCAGCAATGTAGTACAATAGCACTGAATAACCTAGTAATGTTTATAAGGTAATGGTCTACCAGCTTACAGTGTTAAAAACACAGTTTCAATGGTTTTAACCTTTTCGAGTTTGAACTACGTATAAATTACGTGCGTTTGAAAGATGAGTTTTGCTGGTGGAAATTAGCCGTTAATTGAAAACGTGTTTGTTATATCTGTAATTTGCTTTGACATTTTGACAATAAGAGTTATTTGTTGATTTTACTGTACCTATTTTTACGTTGGTTTCCTATTTTTATTGCTGGGAAGCACAATGAATTCGCTCACCTAGTAATAAGATTGCTAGTAAGATCCTGACAGAGGCAAAAGCTTTCTGTTTGTTCAATGCTGGAACCAGCTGTCCGCGATCATTAGGCTTTTAATAAATCAGCTGGTTAAAGTAACAGCTGATCTTAGTGAGTAAGAAATCTGTAATCTATACTTATAAAAGGCAAAGCCCTCACTGACACACTCACTCACTCACTCATCACTAATTCTCCCACTTCCCATTTACCTAGGAGGCTGAAATTTGGTACACCGATTCTTTAGGTATTAAATAGGAAAACTAAGTTGTTTTTATTCTGATCGGACCCTCGGGCTCCGCCCCAGTGGCTCTGGAGTTTCCCATGTTAACCTTATGGTTTTTCATATTTAAAAGGAATTTATGAATCTTATCAGCTGTTTCAATTAAACAAGTTGGTTCTGTTCTATGATGTTCAATAGCATTAAAGTTACAAGGATTACCAACAGGGTGCAGCACTATTATTTTTTTTTATCCATGACAACAGCTAATTTGCAACCAAAATGTGAGTGAGCGTAGCGAACGAACTTCAACCTGGAGGCGAGTTAGCGTAGCGAACAAGCTAACCTGAAGGCAAGTGAGCGCAGCGAACGAGCTCCAACCTAAAGGTGAGTGAGCGTAGCGAACGAACTTCAACCAGGACGTGATTGAGCCATGCGAACGAGCTCATCTTGAAAATTAAGAAGTTAAACGGGGCAAAGCCCGTGGGTACAGCTAGTCTATATATAAATTTGAAACTGTTTTTTTTTGTGACAGCTAATTTGAGAGAACGGCTGGGCGTAGAAACTCGGTAAAGGTGTCTAAAGAAAGGGTTTGGCCTGTAGATGAGCCATCAAAAGAGAAACGTGGTAAATTCCCTTGGGGCTCTGCCCCAGTGGCCTTTAAATTCCCATCCCATGTTATTCTTATGGGGGGAAAACGGGTTTTTGTCGCAGCTAATTTCAGAGAACGGCTGGGCGTAGAAACTTGGTAGGGGTCTCTAAAGAATGGTCTTGGTCTGTAGATGAGCCATCAAAAGAGAAACGAGGTAAATTCCCTTGGGGCTCTGCCCCAGAGGCCTTTAAAGTCCCCTCAACAGATTTGTTTACATTATGGCCATATGTATAATTTTACACTACTTTTTAATGAAACAACTGTTAATATTTAAATTGTGATTTAATGAATTTGAAGTATTTGCAAAGGTTTTTTTTCTGATTTTAAAATCGATTTTCTTCTGCATCGTGTCATGTTTTGCAATATAATGTTCTATTGCCAAATCAGTGGAATGTCCTATCACAGCAACTCTATAAATTATTTCTTATGGATTTAACTTATTTCTATTGTATGGGTTGGTTTCTGCCTTTTTTACCACTTCTTGGAGATTGTATGTAGGCGTGTTGCACGTAGATGATATTCTTTGGCGTATTGCATCTGTAGACGATACTTGGGTTGGTGTAATTATTACAATGGGAAAAAGCGAGAAATCCTGGACAGTTTGATATAGGCCTACTAAAATTAAAACTGAATTAACACTGTGCTACATTTATTGAGCAATCATTGAAAGAGCCGATTTGCAAACAATGGAAACATAAGAAAGCCATAGAACACAACCAAGTAGAAGAAATAGAAATAATTTTTTCTTCTTCATTTATAATCGTTATTATAGAGATAGCTAGGAGTGCAAAACATTTGTAGAAATCTCTAAAAAAACAAGATCAGCTTTTGAAAAAAGATAAGATATTTACAAACAATTTTGATTATATCTAACTGTTGTGTACATCGTGAGTATTTCCATAATCTTTGAGTCGACTTTTATAAAGTCATCGGAAATTATGACCGTTATTCGTTTTAAAATAACGCCTGTAATGCTTCGCAATTGCTCGAATTCGAGCAACAGGTACACTAGTTTAATTTAATCGACAGTTATCCCTTACTCATCTTATTGTTAAAATTACGCACCCTTATTGTGGGCGTTTTAGACATCTAATCCAATCTGGCAGTGAAATTATCCCCATTTTGGGGGGGGGGATAGGGTTCTTTTAGCAAGGTTTGGACACAAATTGATTACGGTTATTTTATGCCATGCTATCTAAAACTGTTCATTGTAATGACTTTAATATTTTACATTTACTTAGTAAAACATTGTATAGCAATACTGCATTTTTACAGCGATTTTCATTCATCACGGACGTCCAAAAACGTTGTCTTGCCAAAATAAGCGTTGTCTTGCTTGTAACTGGAAACCGATTTATATGTTAAGTTTGGTGATCACATCTACCCGCATCTACCGACGTAAGAACTTATCTGAGACGTAAAAAGCTTGTAGTTTTACCACGGTCTACGGAGATAAAGTAAGGTACGAAATATTTTTGCATATACGGTGGTATTTACAGTAGCCAAAGCCACTTATAACCAGTAAAGTAAAGAAAGTGTGGAAATCAGCTTGCAAATTTACTTCAATTAAATCGACGAAGTTTTATTGTAAAATCATTGATGTATGATGGATTTATATGAATATTTACAAGGTAATTTTTTACATCTTAACTGTCTGAAATATTATCGCAGCTTGAAATGTGTATGGTAATGTTTTTGTCTACACCACTTGAAAAAATCTGACTTAATTGTCTAGTTAGTTGAGTGGTTATAGTGACCAACTTCAGATCCAAAACCCCTGGTCACTGGTTCGATTCCAAGCGAAGCCGTTACCAGACCATAATATTTATCATAAGGCTGACAATTATTGATTATTTTTAACAAAGGATCGCTGGTTGATAACAACACGTCCAGAGTTTGGACCGTTCCTCTACAAAAAAAAAAAAAAAAAAACGTTAAGAAACTCCAATAGTGCAGACAAATACAAAAGTTCTATTCCCGATGTTCTACATCAAAAACGATTTTATTCGAATACTTGGTTCCCACGAAGGACGAGCTCTCAGCAAGTAATATATTAAATATTGAAATAAGAAACCTTTACTTTATACCTTTTCAGTCCATGTTTGAAGTTTCAAATCGCATTCAAAACCATTTGGTTACAGATAGCTTGCACAAGTCTTACATCATCGTTGAATAAACTGATCAAACTAGATCAGTATTCTTCGAAACAGTTCAATCAAATTGAAACACAATACATTTACACCGCATCTGCATGAAATAGACGTTTTAGGCGCGCAATATTTTCGGTTCGTTTTAAATAATTCATGGAAATCTTAAACCAACTTCCATACAATAAATATTTCCCCATTATTGAAACAAAATACATCAATACATTTGATAAAAGGTCGTATGGTAATCAGCCTTATATTTGCCAAAGGAGACGAGTAATTCTAGCTGCAAAAATAATCGTGTGATGGAAAGAGGTTTACTTAACGCTTTGAAACAACTTTGAAAAATTGCTTAAGGCAGATCTTATTTAGTTAACGTAAATTTTTGGTTTGTACAGTATAAGTATCAGTTGAATAATCCTTCCACTTTGGCTTTTTTATTTTTTATTCGAGTCAAGTGTTTAATATAGCTTATCAATGATTTTATAAGGATATTATAAATTACAATGAGTCTGTTTTAGTTGAAATTTTGATAAGTTTATAAATCTTTAAAATAAAGTGAAGTCGTCTTTATATTTGTATTAGTTTGAATACAACTTGCTTGGGAGTAGTTTGGACATTATGTTTTATGTTTTCAGCAAAAAAAAAAGAACAACCGATAAACCACCAAAAACTAAAAGGAATTTTTCCTACAGTCACCCGACAAAGTTGGCTTCCCTGTACTGTTTATAGTACAGAAAGCTGCTAATTGCTGCATATTTATACTTTGCCGTACGGTTTATACTTTGCCGCACGGTTTATACTTTGCCGCACATCAGGATTCCAACCAAACAACACAAAACAGCGTGGTTTTATTATGCACGTAATCCGTGTACGCTTGGAAATAGGTTGGCAACACTTAAAGATAATAATACTATGAACAGCTGATTGACTATTATAACTACGATTTAACCTGTCATTTCGTGTTTATAGTTTTGGTATTTCTGAACTTTCTGGACTTTTCTTTTAAACGTTTTTAAAACATTCCTACGGTCTTAATAAACAAGAAAATACCTTTAAAGCATTTTTTAGGCGTGGAAACCACTTCAAATTACAAAAACATACGGAACTATATTCTCAAAAGACGGAGCACATTTCTTGCCGAGGAAAAATAGCGGAGTGATACGGACCACGGGTACTACTTTCTCCAACTAGCGTCTAGACTGCCAGTGCAAGTCCGAGGAACGGAGGATCGTGGATCAGATCATACCGGCGCATCAGCATAGCTTATCTAACTGTTCGCGGAAAATTGTTATCTGTATCACTGTTGCTGTCAAAACGTATAATTTGTAGATTAAATTTGAATTAAATATAATTAAACTATCATAACCTAACCAAACTTGCTGATAATGATAAACTCGAATGAAGGTTTACTAATCGAAAAATAGCTCTGTTCTAAAAAATAAAATTAAAAATGTCTCAAATTCAATTTTACAATCTTTTAATTATAAAATTAAACTGTCATAACCTAACCAAACCAACCAAACTTACTGATATGAAAAAAATTGTTGACAAAAAGTTAGTGCCCCCAGTGGGATTCGAACCCGGCACCATCAGATTATCAGCCCGACACACTATCCACTACACCACAAAGGCTCATGACTCAGTTCGGTTCAGTATCGAATCGTTGCATTAATGGTTGACGTCACGCCATCGGCACTGAGCGGTGGTGGGGGGTTTTTCGATCTGATCCACGATCCTACCGATCGGCCGTTCCTAGGAGTTGCACTGGCAGTCTAGATGCTTATCTTTCTCCAGGGCACCATTTGTGTAATTGTGTTGCTAGCTGAACCTAAAAACGTGTTGTATAGTGTTTGAAAGACTAATTATTTATGTTTTATAGTGACTGTAGGAAAAATATAATGTGTAACACGAGTGAAAAAGGCCTTTGCTGCACTCGAGATCATTCCGCACTCGCCTGCGGCTCGTGCGTAAACATTGCTCTCGTGTGCAGCAAAGTGCCACTTTCACCACTAGTTACACAAATAACTATTGAACACTATTTATAATACAGACTTCCCATGTAATATGAAAGCATAGATAACAGCTGATTGATTTATCACCTAACACAGAATATTGTCATTAGTCGGTGACCATCTCAACGGATTGCACCACGTTTTTTTAGCTTCAAATTTTACATTACATGGGAAGTCTATTAATACGTACATATGATAATTATTACAAAGAGAGCAATACAAATAACCGATTCGATGAAAGAAGTGTGTAAATAACGTTGAAAGCAGGCAGGAGATTAAACAGTGAATGTAAATATACTGTATATACTTGTATAGGGAGACAGCAGTATTATTTTCCAAAAGGTGTGTAAACTGTTACATACCCAGAAGCTGCTTGTAGTCTAAATACGGATGTTACTCATCGGAACAAATATGTTTGCGTCTTTACTGAAGTTCATATATTCCTAAAACTAGATGTTTAAGATGTAAAGGTTAATTCGAAAACGAGTGACTAATCAGTTTTCAATTGGTTATTTAAAATTTACTTCGTTCATAAAGTAAGTTGTATTTTCTTTTCTATGGAATAAACAAAAAATTGTTAGATATTTTTTAGATGTGAAGAAAATTTCTCTGTATTAGGTATTTTAAATAAAGATGAAAGGATTTAGCTGTGTTGGGCGTGAAAAGATTATCGTGTTCAAAAAATGTTTCGTAATGGATCATGTTCGGTAAAAACCCTATTACTTTCAAACAGAAAATTTGGAATCCAAATTCCTCATATTGACATAAATCCTTTAATAAATTGTTGTACTGCAAAAAGTTAGTTGTACTAAACATTCACTGTTCAAGACACGAGCACAACCACAATGTTTGAAACCCTCCAGTTGCCTTTAGTTTTTAGATTCGTACCACTTTTAGGTTTTTACTCATATTTTCGAATTCCATATTGAATTTCCCCAAAGGAATTTGTTCCAGTTATGGGAAATCTTCATGGAACTTTTATTTTACCCATCTGGAAAATATCAGCAACTAGCAGAGCACCGTCCTTCGTACGGGGTTGGCATATAAGTATAAAATGCTTATTGCAGTTATAGGCTACTCAAGCTTTGTGTTTGCAATGGGGGGAGGACACAGTTTGATAAAATTTGGTTCATAAATTTACGGTATGATATAGTATAACACATTTACAATTGCCATAATGTTCTACTACTTCACCTAAACAATAGAAAAAAAATAATTATCAAACACTCGCACAATATCACAAATTATTCCTTAAATTAAAAACTCAAAACTAACTGGTAATAATCCTACTTTGACAGTTCTCATTGTGTATCACAGCTTTTTGTTGCTGCTTGGTTCAAATTAGCTGTTGTCATGTAAGCAAAAACAAAATAATAATAGTGCTGCACCCTGTGGGGAAACCTTATAACTTTTTAATGCTATTGCATATTATAGAACCAACTTGTAAAGTTGAAACAGCTGAATTCTTTAATTCCCTTTAAATATGAATACTCATAATAAACATGGGGAACTACGGAGCCACTGGGGCGGAGCCCGAAAGGATTTTTCAAATAAGAATATGCCTAAATGTTAATCTAGGATGTGAGCTATCATCATGCCAAATTTCAGCCCAATCCTTCCAGTAGTTATTGCGTGATTGAGAAACACACACACAAACGCATAAACTTTCAGATTTATAATATTAGTAAGATTACATACCAAACAACATTATAAGTGTTACAATAACTCTATATCGAAAATTACTATCGTTTTCGCCAATAGCTCTCATTTCTAAAGCTAAGAAGGCCTACATACAGAAAGTGACAAGAGGTCTACTGGATGGTTAGTATTAACGTGACCCGCTCTGGGATTCAAACTGATCAATGTTCTTCAGCTATTGATGACCAAGGAGACTCAAAATCCTGCGGGAAACTCAAATGTAAGTGACATTTCGTATTACACAGCTACTGATCGTGAGTGACGTCAGTGAACATGGTTACGATTAAACTTGATATTTCACTGTGATTGGTGTATTTTTACGAGTCTTCATCACTTTAGTACGCAAGAATAATTGTTGCACTTTAATCTATGTAGTCATCTTAGCGTAAAGAGAAATAAAAAACTGTCCTTTTCATGGTTGTTAAGCTCAAAATTCCATGTTAATATTCTTGAATATTTAATGGTGAGCATTCTAATGTGTTCGTTTTAGCGAATTTCCCATATAGGGAATAAGCTATTACCGTAGTACTCATGGAAAAACCTGGACCCAGGACCGATTTACTTTTCCGTTTTGAAGTCCCTAGAGGCCAAAAACACCATCGGTTTAAATTTATATATATACATGTGTGTCTGTGTCTGTTAGCACGATAACTCGAGCAAAAATGGACCGATTTTGATGAAAATTGGTATAACGTGTAAACATACATTTATTCAAACGAGTTCGCGAACCAGCGTGATCGGAATTTGGGATCGTGGGTTTATGGGGGTTTTATGGGGTAAAAAAGATGTTTCCCATCTCTATAAAAACGAAGACATTTACACATAATCTTAATTGATCGCTGATTGAAGTAAGAAAATTGACAAACTTTTGAAAATGAATTATTTGTGTATTTCAAAAGTATTATTTATGCGCGAATACGTAATGTGTGTACAGATTTGCAGTTTGCACAATAGATGTTGCAATTGTTGTAATGAGACTCCTGTATGAACTTCCTACGTTGGCAGCCATCTGTGATTATCTGTGGTAGTAAATTGGAACAGCTTAATTGAAGGAAGCTGTTCAAAATAGGTCACTTGATGTTGCTCATATTCAATTTGTACATCCGTTATGAGTTTTAGGGTTGTTAATTACTAGTGCAATGAATAAAGACAGTTTTACTTAGTAACCTGTCAAAAATTAATCATTAGTCGCTAACTGACAATATATTTATCATTGTAAACGTAAAATGTAATGTTCTGATACAACCGTTTGGACGTGGTTTAAAAAAGTTCAAAATAACCTTAAAACTTAAAAAATATTCCAAACATCAAAATACTTTACAGAATTTACAATTTTTTATTATAATGTATTTCTAAAATAAATAGGCTATACTGTTTAAAGGACTAAACGATTATCTTAGGTGGAATAAAAGTTATCAATTGGCTATACTATTATCTTATACCGGTATGTACCATTATAACTTTCATTCAATACAATTATCATGTAAGAGTAAGATGTAAGGCCTCGAAACTAATGTTTTAATCCAATACTCTTTAATTTTTATCGGAACACTACATTTTGCGCTGAAAATACTTCATATGTTTATCCTTGCTTTGAGGAAAAACAAAACTGATTTAAAACAATAAAGTGGTATTTTATACATTTTTAGTAAACCACTGTACTTAAAATACCAAAACTCAAGTAAGATGGAGCTCTAGCAGTCAGTATATGTAAACTTATGTTTCTATAACTCGTAATCAGATTCTTTCCTGAGGCAGGTTTAACAATCTACAAGTCAATAGCAGGAGTTTCTCTTGAATGATAGTATTTGCCTTATTCTTAAATTAAACCTAAAATACTGTTGTTTGTAACAGAATATTTTACGATGCAATAGTATGAGTTACTGTTGTATTTTGAGGTATTTGAATAACAACTGAGGGGGTTATAAAAATATTAAATAGAATATAAAATTTTAAACAATACAAGTTATTGAATTTGCTTGAATAGGCCTAATACATATTTTCCAACAGAAATAGAGAGTACGTGAGGAATAAATATGCATAAATAAAAATTAACATATAAAATATTTACAGAGCATGTGTTTTAACTAAACTGTTAAACTCAATTTATCTCATGGTTTCCTCTAATAAACTTACTAATATTATAAATGTGAAAGTTTGTGTGTTTGTTTGTTTGTTTGAAGTTCAATCACGCATTAACTACTGGACGGATTGGGCTGAAATTTTGCATGATGATACCTCATATTCCCAAATAACATATAGGCAAATTCTTATCTCAAAAACCCTTTCGGGCTCCGCCCCAGTGGCTCTGTAGTTCCCCATGTTAACCTTATGAGTATTCATATTTAAAGGAAATTATAGAATTTAGTCAGCTGTTTCAACTAAAAAAAGTTGGTTCTATGATATGGAAAGTATTAAAAAGTTATGAGATTTACCAACAGGGTGCAGCACTATTATTTTTTTGCATTTATGAAAACAGCTTATTTGAACTAAGTAGCAACAAAAAACAGTGATTAGCAATGAGAACTAACTGTCAAAGTAGGATTGTTTACTGTTATGTTTATGTTTTTAATTGCATGAATAATTTGTGATGTTTTGCAAAGTTTTAATTATTTATTTTTCTCTATTGTTTGTAGGTGCAGTGGTAGAACATTATGGCTATGGTAGATGTGTAATACTATAGTACTAGTGGTCGTCCTGTGGTCGAAACTCGACCAAAAATAATTAATGTACAGACTTCTCTATTTTCTCCCCACACTGTAAATAAAACATGTGATTGGAATTTCTTCCATTTGTTTTGATTTTCTGTTTACATTTTGTTGTTATTTCGTCACCATCATGGCAACCCATATGGTCCATGTTAATTTTTTGAAGTTTTCAAATTAATTTTTTGTTCTTATTTGTTAGCCTATTTTAATTTTTAAAAGCATTCTGCACATCTACAGGAAAATATCTTTCCAACAGTATGCGTTGATTTTCCCTGCGATGCACACGAGCTGAGAAAAAAGGTTTTAAAGAAACATGCTTGCCTATTAATATATAGATAGATAGCGTAAATTTTATTATAGTAAACAGTTTTGTTCAAATGTGTCCTACCCCATTGCAAAAGCTAAGTTAGAGTATAACACTGCAATAAACATTTTGCACTTATATGCCAACCCCGTACGAAGGACGGGTACTCAGCTAGTTAAATCATATATCTTTGATAATGTTTAATATTTTAAATGGTATCCTTATATATATATATAATTCTGTAAGACAAAATTTTTACCAGAAAATTGTAAACGTCTGGTAAGTTGCAGAAATGTGGGAGGGGTCTTAAATTAAAGGTTTTGACCCCAGGGACTCGGGAAAAATAGCAGAATCCTCATAAAGTTACATAAAGAAAAGCATAGTGACTGAAAAACGTCTGCATTCTAATCAGCTGTTACTTATTTATTTGCACTGTTTACATTTATTCCGAAAGTCAATGTTGTAAAATAATGTTTCAAAATGAAATGTATTTGTTTAATTTTTTGTTTTCCGTTTTTATAATGAGTGAAGTAACTAGACAGGGTAGCGGAAGACCTGCAAGACGTGGAAGAGTATCCAGGAATTCAACTGACACAAGAAATGCTGAAAGAGAACGTCATGTAAGGCCTAAATATGAAAGAAATCCACAAGCTGGTTTACAACCTGCCTTCAGAACAACCTTCAGAAGAACGCTGGAAAATGAGTTGAGTGTTGTTTCTCGCAATATAGGTCCTCAAAACGTTACTTGCATGCATTGTGGCGCATTTCACTTCGCAGAGGAGGCCACAAATGGACATTTCAACGCACGTTGCCACAATGGACTCAAAAACAAGTCCATGTGCTCCATGTTTCCTTGTTAGGTTTTTTTTTATTTTGAAAATCGTTACCATTAATTCGTTTTATTCTCGTTGTAAATGTACCTTTTTATAAAATTATGTCCATGTTCGTGTGCGTGTTTGTGTGTGAATGTACCATGTGTGTATCGACGACCTTCTGATGAAGTGATTATTTTGACGTCCACTGGACGCCTGAGGATGACTTCTTCATGAAGACGAAACTAGTTGCGTGACAGTAATTGCGACTATTGGACTATTGGCTCTACTAGAAGCAGGTATTTAAACCAATAAATATATTTAACGTAATCCGGAGGCTAACATCAAAAATGAAACATTTTATAAATATTTTCATCGGTTTTCATTAGTATAATAGTTTTAACTGTTGTGGCTATAATTGTTCAAATATAATACACTAGCTGTACCCACGGGCTTTGCCCCGTTTTACTTCATAAGTGAGCTCGTTCGCATGGCTCAATCACGTCCTGGTTGAAGTTCGTTCGCTACGCTCACTCACCTTTAGGTTGGAGCTCGTTCGCTGCGCTCACTTGCCTTCAGGTTAGCTCGTTTGCTACGCTAACTCGCCTCCAGGTTGAAGTTCGTTCGCTACGCTCACTCACCTTTTGGTTGCAAATTAGCTGTAGTCATAAATTTAAAAAAAAAATAGTGCCGCACCCTGTTGGTAATCCTTGTAACTTAAATGATATTGCACATCATAGAACAGAACCAACTTGTTTAAAATTGAAACAGCAGTTAATATTCACTAGCTGTACCCGCGGGCTTTGCCCCGTTTAACTTCTTAATTTTCAAGATGAGCTCGTTCGCATGGCTCAATCACGTCCTGGTTGAAGTGCGTTCGCTACGCTCACTCACCTTTAGGTTGGAGCTCGTTCGCTGCGCTCACTTGCCTTCAGGTTAGCTCGTTCGCTACGCTTACTCTCCTCCAGGTTGAAGTTCGTTCGCTACGCTCACTCACCTTTTGGTTGCAAATTAGCTGTTGTCATAAATTAAAAAAATAATAATAGTGCTGCACCCTGTTGGCAATCCTTGTAACGTTAAAGCTATTGAACATCATAGAACAGAACCAACTTGTTTAACTTAATTGAAACAGCTGATAAGATTCATTAATTCCTTTTAAATATGAAAAATCATAAGGTTAACATGGGAAACTCCAGAGCCACTGGGGCGGAGCCCGAGAGTCCGATCAGAATAAAAACAACTTAGTTTTCCTATTTAATGCCTAAAGAATCGGTGTACCAAATTTCAGCCTCCTAGGTAAATGGGAAGTGGGAGAATTAGTGATGAGTGAGTGAGTGAGTGTGTCAGTGAGGGCTTTGCCTTTTATATATTTAGATTGAACTTGCTCATAAAACTAGGCTTTATCGGTGTATAATTATTTGAAGCCCCCGTAAGGATTCAAACGCTTTTATTACAATACTCAAATGATTGTTAATGTTATTCGTTTAGTAAAGATAATTTAGTACGTTTACCACGTTTGTAAATAGAAAACCAGGAATATAAAAACACCCTTGTATTCAAATCAAAGCCAAAATATACCGAATGAATTGAGTACACACGCAGTTATAAATAAACTACTACGGAAGTAGGTGATACGGTGGCAACCTAAAAAAACACACTCCCTTTGAAAGCAGAGCTGGTTTTATCCATTTCAGTTGTTGTGTCAAATTTAAATTGTGTAAAACTGTTTAGGTACCCACAACTTTGTTGAAACACGTATGAAAGCGTTTCAAAAATATATCATTGACCACTTTATACATGTTTTAATATTTTATGGCCTGAGGAGCTATTTATTTTTGTTTTATTTCTCTGTATATAGTCATTATTAAAATAATAATTGAGATGTGTCGACGTAATGCACGCAAAAACTATATCCCTCGAATTTAAATGTCCAAACATTTTGTTATTTAACACAACTGATTTACAAGAATCCCAAACTGTTCTTGGACATTACCTTCCATTTCTATCATTTCATAAACATGAATATATTATATCTAATCCTGGATCTATATTGTTTGACCAATAAAAAACGAACTAATAGAGTACCCTTGCCATAATGGTTATTAGTGAATTAAACACTAATCCAAACGACCGCTATACCTAGCAACCTTAAAACCCTTCTTAAAAACTTGAGTTCATCCAATGTCTTCTTACGGTACCAAAAAAACGCTTATAAAAATGTAAATTTACAGGTTAATTACAGAAGGGTCCTCCCTAACTAAAATAAACAGTTTTTATTTAATTTTCAAATAATTTAATCGATTTGGGTCCAATTGCAACAAACTATTACATTTGATAGTACTTTATGTAGTTTAAGGGATTCTCGAGATTAATAAAAGTACGTAGTATATTGGATGCAAAGTCAAATATGTTTGAAAGTTTGCATCACTACTTAAGACAAGTTTGACCATTGTCAAGGATAAGAAGGGAGTTATAGAGCGTAAGCCAAGGAAGTGAAATCTTTCCTCTTGTTAAGTTCATGCTAGTTCATATGTTATATTTTAATGTTGTGTGCATTGACATTGTATGCATTGCATGCATTGGTATGGTAAACTATGTAAATTACATAATTTTTTGCGCTAGATCATCTATCTATCTATATATTAATAGGCAAGCATGTTTCTTTAAAACCTTTTTTCTCAGCTCGTGTGCATCGTAGGGAAAATCTATGCATACTGTTAGAAAGCTATTTTCCTGTAGGTGTGCAGAATCCCTTTATAAATTAAAATAGGCTCAAAAATAAGCACAAAAAATGAATTTAAAATTTTGAAAAATTTAACATGGATATTATGAGTTGCCATGCTGGTGACGAAATAACAACGAAATATAAACAGAAAATCTAAACAAATGGAAGAAACTCCAATCACATGTTCTATTCAAAGTGTGGAATGAAAATAAAGAAGTCTGTACATTAAATATTTTTGGTCGAGTTTCGACCACTGGACGACCTCTAGTACTTATTTAATACGCAAGCAGGATTTTTGTGACAATTACTCCTCCGAAACTACTCAACCGATTAACATGTTTTTGGTGTCATTGGAAAGAGCGTAACGTGAAGTTGTGCAGGAAACTTTCTTTTTAGATAAATAATTAGAGAGTGAGGCCCTGGGGCCCTTTAAAGTTTCGTATTTCTCCATAAGATTAACATGGTAAACAAACATTGTTTTGAAACTCCAGCTGTTGTCAGAAATTAAACATTAATAATTGGTCTCCATGGAAGCATGAGAAAATTCACAATGTTTACATTTGCTTTGACAATGTAAACAATCAGAACTGTCAAATGCCTATTTCACAATTTCAGACAGCTGATCCAAAAAATAAAAGAACTATGTGGTAGGATTATTTTAACTAGTGTACATGTTGCTCGAATTCGAGCAATTACAAAGTATTACAGGAGTTATTTCAGATTGAATAACAGTCATATTTACAATGAATTTAAAAGAGTCAACTCAAATATTACCGTTGTGTAACTCAGACCCTGTTTATCTTCGTTATTGATAAACCTAAAGCATTCCGGACGGTTCTCTCCTTCTCAAAATGCCTCGCTGTACAGGCAACACAGGTCATTAATAGAGGGCCAATTGAGAACGAAAAGTCGTTTTGGGGTAGTGTAAGGGCGCATTTGTAACCAAATAGTTGAAGTTGTCCAGGTTCATGTTCAGACTGTTAAGCTGATGAGTTAAGCCTATTACGCGCCACTGTTCTGTAGTTGCGGTCGTTATCACGATTGCGCCTCCTGTCTATGTTTCGTTGTCGTTGCGTCGGAGACATTTAAAAGAAATAAACAACAAATAATAAACAAATTATAGCTACACAAAACGACGATAAATGCACAAATTTAAGTTACAATCATGCGAACACAATCCATCATAGCGACACAAAACAACGATAAATACACAAATTTAAGATACAACCATACTAACACGATCCGTCTTGGGGGTTATGTTTACACAAACTCAAATAGTAAATAAATGTACTCAATGTGTTTCATTGAATTGAAAAGTAAATAACAGCAATAAAATTATACAGCTGATCAAAATGTAAACAATTATGTTCTTCATAAGGATAACATGGGAACTTTTAAAGCCACTGGGGCAGATCCCAAGGGACTTTTTCAAAAATGTAAGGTCAGTTTGCAAATCTACGTGACACGCTCTTTCCAATGAGACATCAATGGATAAAATCGGTTAAGAAATGGCGGAGGAGTTCAACCGACAAACTTTCGTGTAGCGTATTAATTATATAAATTAGAGTTTAAATAGAGGTTAATTAGTAGAGTTTAAAGTAGCCTACACCTTATTGTCTACAAATTGGCTAAATAACTTAGGTATGGTAAATTATAAAAGCTGACAGATTTTTTACGTTGACTTAAATTGTAAGCTTACCTTTTCCCGTCCATTGGCAGTTTGTTAGTTAAAAATTAACCCTTTAAACTGGAATAGGACTGTTATGTAAATTGTAAGTATTTCCATTAGTTAATAATCTTTAAGTTGACTCTTTTAAAATCATCGGAAATTATGACTGTTATCAGTTTTCAAACAAGTCATTTGTTTATTGTTTATATGTAACTCCTGTACTTCTTTGCAATTGCTCAATTTCGAGCAACATGTACACTAGTATGCTTTAATTACACCTCAATCGTAAAATTCGGTTGAGTACGGCTCGGAATGAGACGTTAGTGGGAATCGCCTTATTGTATAAATTTTGATAATAATTTATTATTTTATTTACTTCTATCCTATAAAAACAAAACACGGAATCGATCAAAAACATACTGTATAGCTGATCAACCAAAGTAAAGGATCAAACAACGGATTTCAGCTATTTAGTAACATTTGACGATTTATTTTGTTTAAAACATTAGCGTGGGAAAACAAACACTTATAAACACGACCACATAGAGCAACATTTCATCTAGAGGCACCATGTTGTCACATATTGCTCGTAAGTTACAAAACCAACATTTTCACTATTCAATGCAGCGTATACGTAGAGCGAAAGTTTGTTTTGTATGTACTTGTAATAATGTAATTAAAGAATTGTTCTTGTTAACAGTTTAAATTCATTTTAAAACTATTTATACAATAGTCTAGTATTAAATCCTTTATACAACACATATGATAGTGTACATCTCTCATTTTCTGCGGAAAAGCTAGTTAAGTCAATGTTAACCAAAGTTAACAATATTTTACAATCCAAAAACTATAAATCCGTCAAATTTAACAATCCAAATATTCTTCGCACAATAATTTCCAAAGCAGACCTGTACAGTATTTACGAAGTGCTCTAGTGGGAAGTTGGAATCGAAGGAAAATATTTCAAGATGCCACATGTTTCCACTTGACTCAGTCATAGAATTGCCCAAGTCATTACTTTCACTCCCTCGTCTTTAGGTAATAGTTACGCCACAAAATACACTTGACTCTGTTAACCATTTTGTATTTTTTTTTTTTTTTTGTCACACCAAACTCATACATTTATATAAGTTTTAGTAAATTCGTACGGTGTAAATTTGGATGCATTCTTTTATTTGGAGAATCTATATATTTAATGCAATAAGGGGTTCTCTGTAACATCATTTTTTCACCCGTTGTACTTAACTCAATTGTATGATCATAGTGTAGTGATCAAAGCGTATGATCTAGAGAAGGACGAATTAAACTGGTAATTAGTTCTTTTAGGGCTTCGCCCCCTAAGTCTAATTATTTCTAGAAGCTTAGAAGATTCAGTGATGCAGACCAACTTTCTTTATAACTGTTTTAACGTGAATTGTGATTTAACAGCTGATTCTTTGCTCTTCTGATTCAGTCTAGCTCTAGCTCCGTCCGCCGAGCTGATAAGACGCTCCGAGTACATCGCTCTCGCCTGCTACACGCGTGTTCCTGCTCGTACCGCCACACGTGACATACGTTGTTTGCAGTTGTGTTAATGATTATATCATACATTAGCATTTAAAAATGACGTCTGACTGTGGCATCTGCGGTAAATCGTGTGATGGTGATGAGGAACAGAAAGTGAAGTGCGCTGGAAGTTGCGAGAAGTTTTTTCATGCTCGCTGCATCCAAGACGACGTCGTTGGCACTAAAACGCGTTCGTTTAGAGACTGGAAGTGTAAACAGTGTCGAGAGGTCGTCACTACTACCAATGAGCTTCTCAAGGTTTTACAAGAGCTTAAAGCTCAAATGTTTGATGAACTAAAAACTACTAGAAATGAGATCACCGATTTAACAGACGCTATGCAGTTTATGTCAAACAAGATGGATGAATCTACGAGCTTAATGAAAAATATAAAAGAAGAACTTGCATCGATGAAGAAAGAAAATGAACACCTTCGCAGTGACAATGCCGCCCTGAACAAAGAGGTAACCTCCCTCAAGAGCAAGGTCCGTGCACTCGAGCAATACTCCAGGAAGAACAACGTGGAAGTCAGCGGAATCCCTGAAACACCAAATGAGGACGTCATGAGCTTGGTGAAGGACGTCGGCACTGCCCTAGGAGTGGAGATCCAGGAGGGTGACATTTCGGTGGCTCATCGAGTTCCATCCTACAAGAAGGATCGTCCGCCGCCTCTCATCATCCAGTTCTCCAGGAGGGTAACCCGAGACACTTTGCTGCATGAGTTTAGGGATAGGAAGAAGTTAAATGCTCGTCAGATAAATCCAGCCTTTCCAGAAAAATCCGTGTACGTGAACGAACATTTGGCTCCTGAAAACAAGTTGTTCTTGAAGGATATGAAGACGAAGTGTAAGGACATTGGCTACCAGTATGCTTGGTGTAGGGATGGAAAGTTCTTTGTCCGTAAGTGTGAGAATGATCGGTGCATCAGGATCGAGTCATGCGAGGATCTAAACAATCTCAAGTAAGCATGCAAGTAATTTATAATTGTTGTCATTCCTTTAATTCCTTGTTATATATTTTTTACAGAGAGCTTTATTTTAATGTTGTATTGTTAATAATTATTGTTAAGTTTCATAGATATTTCTTCATTTTTAAATCAGTATTACTAAAGATCATATTTATTTATCTATTATATTTATTCATATTAATACTAGTCATTTTAATTTCAAAGCAAGATTCTAGTTTACTGTTCCATGTTAAAAGTTGTTAAGTTTGATGGATATTTATTTATTGTTAAATCTGTATTACAAAAGATTTTATTTACAAATTTATTTATTATTTATTTATTATCTATTTATTAATATTATTAATAGTTTTTGCAAAGAATATGAATACCTAATATGAATCAGAATTTGAATGAAGAGTTAATAATGACTCAGTCTGAGTTACAAGTGTTTTTTGATCATGCAAATAATATTAATAACTATAACTTAATCTATGCTAATATCAGAAGTATGAGAAAAAATTTTAATTCTTTTGTTGCTGAAATAAGTAGTTTGAAACAAAAAATTCACTTGATTGTCCTCAGTGAAATTTGGATTGGTAGCGATGAGATAAATTTATATGCAATACCTGGTTACAATCTTTTCGCTAACTGCAACAATACTTACAGAGCAGGTGGTGTTTTATGTTTTGTTGATAACTCAATAGATTGTGAACAAATCACGTTATCTTGTAATATGTTATCAGCTGATGTTCTCGTACTAGAACACCGTACTTATGTACCTGCCAACCATTAGAAAAAGTTAAATCGATTAAATACTTGGGAGTTTTGCTTGATGAAAAACTAACTTTTGAACACCATATTTTAGAACTACACTCAAAATTAAGATCACAAATTAGAAAATTCTATTTTCTACGAAATTTTTGTAACACTTCACTTTTACGAACACTTTATTTTGCATTGATAAATTCAAGATTACAATATGCCTTGCCTTGCTGGGGAGGTACTTACAAAACATTATTAGAGAAGATTAGAACAACTCAAAATTTTTTCTTGCGAATAATTCTCAAAAAACCTAAACGAACTAGCTCTTTTCCATTGTACCAACAGTTATGCATTCTACCAGTTCAACATCTTTTTATTTTTAAAGTCCTGAGATTGTTCTTCATCCGGAGCGGAAACAGAGAAAATATAATTCCAAATCATCCTTACAGTACAAGAAGTTTTGCAAATAAATCTATCAAATTACCCAAAGTAAACAAAACTTTTTCAGACATTCATTTCAATACTTGGGTCCAAAATTTTACAATCAGCTTCCGCTTCATATTAAAAATACAACAAATTTCAAACATTTTTGTAAAAGAACAATCACTTGGCTTAGTTCTCAACAGGATGTAGGTTATCTTGCCAACTCTTTGGTATAGGATTGTGTTACTGTTACCTTATTTTATGTGTATTTTGTTAACACTTTCTTAGTCTAAGTTTTGCCCAGATGTTACAGCAGGCGGATAAAATATTTGTCATCTGATGCTAGGCTCAACAATTTATTATTTATTATGTATGATTAACCTTTTAACTGGCCACACTACTTGAAAAAGTGACCAGTTTACATTTCTCAACAATTATTACCTATGTTTGTAAAGTGTTTTGTATTATGGGAAATAAATTCATTTATTCATTTATTCTTTATTTGAATGTTTAACCACAGTCAGATTGTAAACAAGAGACGAAACTGTTTATGAAAATGGATTTGAAATAGGATATCTTTTATATATTTAATTCCGTAAGCGAATCGGTCCCCACGAAATATCTCGAGCTAGGAAAAAGGTAGCATGCCTGTTGAGATTCATTTTAAAGCTTAAGGTCCAAGGACGATGGTAAAAATATCCGAAGTGTCAAAAATAACCCCTACTCTGCCCCACAGGCCGTCAAAGATCCAGTCATTTTCTAATGGAAGTACTGCTACAGTGTTTCTATAAGCTGTTTTAAATATACCAGCTGATGTAAACATAGGTAGCGTATTTGTTTATTGATTTTATTGTTCTGTTTCTAGGTTAGAATGGTAATGCAGTGTTGAAATGTATCATGTTATGCGAAGACCACGACTACGGAGGAGAGTATTTAGGAATGGTGCACAGCATAGGGAATGTTAAGGACAAATTACATGTGAAGGGAGGATGAAGGGCAGCAATTGCCGCTAAGCTCCCATAGTGGTTTTCAATTTGTAACCAGATTAAGGTATGTAAATTACCCTTATAATGGTGTACAGGGTTAGTAAAAAGTGTGGAGACCCCCTGTTATTTTTTTAACTAGAAAAACTAGAAACATACTAGAAAAACTAAACTCGGCACACCTTTATGACATGTTATGAAGTACTTTTTGGGCATAACCGTCACTTGGTGTACATCCCCAAAATGGGGGATTTTGGGGAAAGCTCAAAAATTTTAAATACAAAGACCCATCGAGTGACTCCTCATTTTGAAGGGCCTGGTAATAGAAAACCAACAACGCAAACTAAAGGTTTTTATCTTAATCCAGTAAAAAATGGCAGCCAATTGAAATTCTCAGAAGTTCAATTTAACTTACAGCTTTCCAAGTCTGGAGACCTGATGTAAATTTTGTAGCGGCTCACACTATGAAAACTTAACTCTACACACCTTTTTGGCATGTTATGAAGTACTTTTTAAGCCTAATAGCCACTTGCTTACCAAACCCAAAATGGGGGATTTTGGGGGAAACTCAAAAGTTTTAAATGATAAGCCCCATAGAGTGACCCCTCATTTTGAAGGTCCTGGTAAAAGAAAACTAACAACGCAAACTAGAGGTTTCTATCTCAATCCAGTAAAAAATGGAAGCTGATTGAAATCTTTAGAAATTGGAAATAACTTGCATTTTATATTCAATTAGCTGCCATATTTTACTGTGTTAAGATAGAGACCTATAGTTTGCGTTGTTACTTTTATTTTATTATGACCTTCAAAATGAGGGGTCACTCGATGGGGCTTATCATTTAAAATTTTTGAGTTTCCCCCAAAATCCCCCATTATGGGTTTGGGAACTTATGAGAATTTCAATTGGCTGCCATTTTTTACTGAACTGAGATAGAGACCTCTAGTTTGCGTTGTTGGTTTTCTTTTACCAGGACCTTCAAAATGAGAGGTCACTCAATGGGTATTTGTATTTGAATTTTTTTAGTTTCCCCCAAAATCCCCCATTTTGGGGATGAACGCCAAGTGGCGGTTATGCCCAAAGAGTACTTCATAACATGCCATAATGGTGTGCCGAGTTTAGTTTTTCTAGTATGGGCCGTTAAAAAAATAACAGGGGGTCTCCACACTTTTTACTAACCCTGTATATGAGAGAAGCCAATTTTAAGTGCCCTTAGCAAAAAATTTGAAAGGTAAAATTGTATTGCATATGTTTTACTTTAGAAGCAAGTTTTCGACCCCATGAAAATGCACTGCTTGCGCACGGGTCCCATCGTATGTTTTAAAACAATACTGAAGATCTCATAAGAGTGTTGGTATATGATTTCAATAAATTACATGATGTTTGGACAGGAGAAAGCTTTGTTAAAACTATTGAGTCATATTAAACTATTTTCATATCACATCCGATGAACTTTAGAAAAGGGGGACGAAAATACGAGAAACTTTTAATTGAATCTTTTGAGAGCTCTAGTTGATTCTCTGACTACAGGAAGTGTTTTAAAATCTAAACTTCCCCGACCTAAGGATGATACATTCTATTATGTAGATCGCTCTATCTGAATTCATTCAATGGAGCTTATTTATGAATCGATGTTTGTTAATTTATGTAACGTTGTAACGGTGATCGGCTGTTCTTATATTAACCAAAACCTTTATTAACTTTATGAATCTATGTTAAAATATAAATAAATATCTACTAAAATTAAAAGATAGTACCGCAACGAACTAAAAACATTTAACAGTTAATTTCGATTCCGGCCTGTAGCGACTAATAAAAACCAAGCACGTTATTTTGATTCAGCAAAAGTCGCATATTTGGCAAAAAGAGAGCCGCTCGAATATCGAGTCATCGATATTCGATCCATTTGCAACGTATGATTAATATATTTACCGTACTGTAAAAATATTAAAGTAGGGATAGGCCTATAAGTTTGTCTGTATTGATAGGAATGATGGAAGACGTATAATATTCGTATCATATTGCTAGTACCCTGATGCTACACGAAAAATATTTGATTTGTAAAAATACAAACATAGGCTAAATACAAACATAGTTTAAATATGATAATGCGAAAGCTACCTTGAATAGTATGTAATAGTGACCAAGATGGTATAAAATTATCTTTTGGAACATAGCAAAGTTGATATCTTGTTAACAAGTTAACCACTAGTTTATTTAGGACTGATCTGCCTATCTTCAAACCTTAGACGGATCTAGAACTCCCGGAATCAATAACTAAAGTAAAGAAACGTCAAACAGTCCCAAACAATTAGCGAGGTGTCTGTAGATTCCTCTGTTTAACGTTAGATCATTAAGGAGAGATTGGTTGAGGATTAACTAGCCAACTTTGTGTTGACACTTCTACTGGTGATCTGTTTGTCGGTTGATAATTCGTTTGATATTTTACGCAGTTAATTTAAACGTTTGTCCATAATTGATGATTCTAAATACGATCATTGAATTTGTGATATTAAAATACCCCCGCCACAGCAAACCTGCAGACTTAGCGAATTTCCATTTGCCTGATTGGATTTACACTAAAATGTCTCCTTAAAAATATCACTTGTAATGCCTATTTAAAAAAAATTAGTTTAACCAGTACTTAGGTTTGCTGCAACAGGGAGGGTAAAAAAGTGTTTTTTAAATGTAAAATGTTAATAGGTACTGTAGTTTAGTAAGAAATTAATGTATTTTCCAAATTTAATCATAATATGTTCATAAACAAGCAAACTACAACAGTTGACTTATTCTCCATAAGAATAACATGGGAATTTTAAAATTACAATTTTTTTGAATTTTCTCCGTAACCATTAGGCGCACGATAACACTTCAATATACTGAATTATTGGTTTTTTTACGCTCTACAAAATGGTTTTGAAAGAAATTGTGAAATTTTGTGTTTTTAGAGTCAAAAATGGGAAAAACCAATTTTTACCCTATAAAACCCCCCATAAACCCCCGTTCCCATAGTCCGATCATGCTGGTTCGCGAACTCATTCAAGTTTATCCCGCTTTACACCTTTAAACCAAATTTCATCAAAATCGGACAAAAATTACTCAAGTTATCGCGTTCACGGACACACATATATATATATATATATTTTGTTATTGTATACATCAATGAGGGCTACTTTAAATGTTATTAAGCAAATCAAAATACCACAGTACCCTAGAAAATATTTTCTAGGGTACTGTGGTATTTTGATTTGCTTAATAATATATATATATATATATATATATATATATATATATATATATATACATATATAAAAATTTGAACGAATGGTGTTTTTGGCCTCTGGGGACACCAAAATGAAAAAGTAAATCGGTCCCGGGCCTAGGTCTTACCATGCCACCTACGGTAATAGCTACTTCCCTATAGGGAAATTCGCTAAAAGACAATCCATATGTTAAATAAGTTTTATTTGTAAATTTTATAGTTGGATTTTTTAAACTAGAAGTGGTTAAGTGGTATCTATGACAATGAACTCCTTTGTGTATTGTGTGATCATGTAATTACTTGTCAAATCTAACAGACTCCATACTTCCCCATGAGAGGGGGTTTAAATAATTTTAAAATGTTATATTATGCAATCATTCTCTGGTCAAGTAATTAAGTGTGATGAATTATATTTTCCAACATTATGTGTGAACATAATACATTAAGGTTTTATCATAAGAAACTATATACAAGAGAATAAGTACAAGACGTTAAAACAATTAATAATTCTGTAATTTAGTATATTTTCACAAGTCGGATGAATGTGAAAACTAACGCCGTAATTCACTGGCGCAAACCCTGTTACTGTTTTACACAAGTAATTTACATACAATATTTCCCAAGGTTTTACATTCAAGGCTTGTTAGTCACAATGTGATGTTCGGTTAGTTAAGTCTCGAATGTAGATTTGAACCGAATGATCCGAGTCAATCTAATCTGGGGTTCAGACGGTTATAAACCGTCTACGGCGAACCAACCAGGACTAATGAATACCTTGACAGCTTATGTGTTGGAGTGCACCGTCGAATGTGTACGTATCTCAAATAAAATTAGAGTTATTGCAAAAATACATACCTCATTAACTTTCACTAAAATATCCCCTCAAATTTTCAGAATTAATCCCTATCTAAATGACATTATTTTTACTAGTTGGTAGCTCCAGGGAAGATAATAGAGTGTCTTCTTAAGCGGATTGAATGTTGTTTCATAACGAATTTGATCAAAATATGCATATTATGAACCAAACTGCAACATAAAGAGTACAGTAACACCACAAAACTTGTTTAGCTTTATGGAACAAAACAAATGAGCTTGAAAATCTAATATGAATCTTCAACCTATGTACCACAGTTGCCTACGGGTTTGGTGTAAAATGATTAAGAAATATTACACAGAGCTTCAAGAAAACGGATTTAACTTGTTTGAAAATGTTTTAAATAAATTGCAGTTAATTTAATACTCATACATATTATCAAAATTATTAATATTTTTACTGGAAACCCTGTGTGTAGAAGTGATTGCAACACCGATTCCATGAAGAGGTTGTTATCTAAAAGAATAAAAGAGTCCTTCCTTTAAACACTAATGGTGAAAATACAGTAAAGCTGTAATTTAATACATTCAAAAAGTACAATCTAAAAGATACAATTAGAGTTGCCACATGCCGAGTTAGGTTACATGTTGAAACCCTTCCTGAACTCAGAGAATAAACTAACTCTCTCAAAGAGTCAATTAAAAGTTTTCCATATTTGCGTTCCTTTTTCCAAAGCTCATCGGATGTGAGATTTGAAAATAGTTTAGATAGAGATAGTTAAATGAGTAAATTTTTCACCGGACCAAACATATAATTAAAAATCACATAACATGACAGATAAATCGTGTAGATGAGATCGCTGGTGATATTTTAAAATACATTCTTCAGAATGACAGTGAATCCAAGGTCATATTCAAAAGTCACTGCACAGATTTACTAAAACTTTTGTTTTAGCGAATTACCCTATAGGAAAGAAACTAGTAGACATTCCATCACCATGTTAAATTTGTTGCCAGTTTTTTCATAAAAATCTTCGTAGTTGATGTGAGCCACCGACAGGTTGCGCTGATATAAACCGCTATTTTTTTACTTTTTAACAAAGTTAAACTAATAGAATGGCTTATTGTGAGCCATTGCAACTGTTATGACCCATCAAATTAGTCAGCAACCAAAAAATAATATAGAAAATGGAATTTTAGACACTAGCACTTTCTGTGACTGGCTCACATAACTGTAATCTTTTTTCAACAAAAATATCGATGGGATGTCTACTTCAGTATCCAATAGTCAATGCTAATAAAATAGGCAGCATGGAAATACCCAGGACCGATTTACTTTTTAACTTTGATGTCCCCAGAAGCCAAAAACACCGTTCGTTAAATGTTTATGTTGCCTTGCTTCTATTTAAACCAAATTTGGATTTGTTTCACCATATACGATATAAATAAAAATAAAACTTGTTTAATGTGTATTAAACGGGAAATTTTTGTGATGTAACTATTACCTAGAGACGAGGGAGTGAAAGTAATGACTTGAGCAATTCTATGACTGAGTCAAGTGGAAACATGTGGCATCTTGAAATATTTTCCTTCGATTCCAACTTCCCACTAGAGCACTTCGTAAATACTGTACAGGTCTGCGTTGGAAATTAATGTGCGAAAAATGAGTTTCAACTTGTTAAATTTGACAAGTGTCGTTTTGAGATTGTAAAGTAATATTCTATAAACTTAATACCAAATTAATAGTCAACTAGTGTACACGTTGCTCGAATTCGAGCAATTGCAAAGTATTACAGGAGTTATTTCGAAACGAATAACAGTCATATTTACAATGAGTTCTGTAGTATATTTAATGATTTTATGTATTCAATATTATATTTGTAAAACAGCGTTTCTTGTAGGAAACCAGATTTGTATAAAATGTAAATGTGTGTTAGTGTGTGTGTACATCACGCCACGTCTGTGACGTCATATCAGGTGATATTTAATAAATTCCCATTGGCTGCCGCGACCACGCTATACCCGTGCATCTAACCACTACGTCAGTACGTCCTAGTCCTGCAATTGTACACCTTTATCCCGGTCCGTGCAGCCCGTGGTATTAACTAATTATGTAGTTTTTATTTCTCACTAGTCCCGTCTCCTGTCAAGTTAAGACGTCGTCACACCGGCGACGTCACACTGGCGACGACGAAGTTACAGTGATAACGATGGCGTTATTAAGAACCTAACTATTCGTGTGTGCGGTGTAACTGTTCGACCGTATTTTTATAAGTATTAGGGTTAATGTCCGATTACGACAACCCAGTGTTAATTTTATCTCGTGTCTTCTTTGAACAAGATACAATGTCTGGAATCATCGGCGGAATCGGCGACTTTGACGGGAGTGAAGAATCTTGGACCTCGTACATTGAAAGGTTTGAGTTATTTGTCGAGTGTAACGGGATTAGTGATGCCAAAAAAGTGAGTA
The DNA here is from genome assembly GCF_028750875.1 of Macrosteles quadrilineatus. NCBI lineage: Eukaryota > Metazoa > Arthropoda > Insecta > Hemiptera > Cicadellidae > Macrosteles > Macrosteles quadrilineatus. The sequence continues at coordinate 436,472 of NW_026542599.1, read as the reverse complement.
CTTTATTGACAGTAGTCGGGAAGAAAACGTACAATCTGTTACGCGATTTGTGCACGCCCGATAAACCTAACGCAAAATCTTTTAAAGATATAGTTAAGTTAATTCAGGATCATTTACATCCTAAACCATCATTCATCGCGGAACGTTACAAGTTTAGTAAACGCAACCAATTAGAGGGGGAAGGAGTTGCCGAATATGTAGCAAATTTGAAGAAGATGTCCACGCACTGTGAGTTCGGCGCATCGTTGAACGACTTTCTTCGAGATCGTCTAGTCAGTGGAATAAGAAGTGACACTATCAAACAGAAACTGTTATCAGAGTCCAGTTTAACGTTTGATCAAGCTGTGAAAATCGTCTCATCAGCGGAAGCGGCGGAGAAGAATGCAGCGGCGTTGACGATCGGCAGCAGCGGCGGCAAGGTGTTGCGAGTGGCAGCGGCACAACGACGACGAGATTCAGGGAGCAGCGGCGGCGCCCAGCAGCACAATCAAACGTCAAAGTCAACACCTCGACCTCAACACAAATCAGTGCAGTGTTTTTGTTGTGGTGGCTTCGGTCACATGAGAAATGAGTGCAGATTGGGTGTTGTGGTATGTCATTTTTGTGGAAAAAAGAATCATTTAGCTAAAGTGTGCAGATCAAAGCTGTTAGGTAAGTCAAACAAAACTTATACTTTTAAGAATGATAAGAACAATTTGAAAACTGAAAGGACTAATGGACAGTTTAGTAAAAACAACAAAATGCATAACTTTGTTTCTGACAGGAAATCTCAGATAAATTCTAATGATAGTTGTGATGAGTATGTTGACGATATTTCTACACTATTTCAAATTGAGGACGAAATTGAGGTAGATAGGCCTAATAATAGTAATGTCAACGTTAAAGTAGCTCCACTTAAAATTGATGCTATTGTAGAAGGTAAACAAGTCACGTTTGAAGTTGACACTGGAGCTAGTGTCAGTGTTTGTAGTGAGGATTTTTACAACAAAAATCTGTCATTTTGTAAATTACAGCCAAATGATCTATCTTTAAGTTCGTATACTAACGAACCTATTGTCCCTATTGGTAAAATAAAAGTGAATGTTAGTTACCAGGATTTCAAGGACAACCTAGATCTGTATGTGATTAAAAAAGGTGCACATCCATTAATGGGGCGTAATTGGCTTCAAGTATTAGGGGTAAATATATCGTTCAAAACCAATTTGTTGAGTGACAAAAATTTTAAGTTGTTATCACACAATGAGCAGTTTGACAAAATCGTAGTTGAGTTGGAAAAAGAGTTTCCAAAAGTTTTCAGTGACAAGTTAGGTCAGTACAAGGGAGATCCTGTAGAGCTTAAATTAAAAGAGAATGCTACTCCCAAGTATTTCAAACCTAGACCGATACCTTTTTCGTTGAAAAGTAAAGTAGAGGCAGAGTTAGAAAGATTACAAACTGAGGAAGTTTTAGTACCTGTAAGTAGCTCATCTTGGGGGACGCCTATCGTCCCAGTTTTAAAGAAAAGTGGGGAAATTAGAATCTGTGGGGATTTTAAAGTAACTTTAAATCCATTCCTAGAAGTGGAAAAATATCCTCTACCTAGAATCGAGGAGCTTTTTGCTAATTTACAAGGTGGACAAACCTTTAGTAAAATTGATCTCAGTCAAGCTTACATGCAACTTAAATTAAATGAAGAGTCAAAGAAATTATGCACTATCAGTACTCATAAAGGGCTATTTTCCTATCAGAGAATGCCATATGGTATCTCATCAGCTCCTGGCATTTTTCAAAAGGTCATTGAACAGACACTCCAAGGGTTGGAAGGTGTGGCAGTATTCTTGGATGATATTTTGATTACAGCTAAAGATACTAACACTCATTTGAGTAGGTTACGGGAAGTTCTCACACGGCTAAATGATAAGGGGTTTACCATCAAAAAGAGTAAATGCAAGTTCTTTTCAGACAAATTAGAGTATTTGGGATTTTGTATCGACAAGGAAGGTCTCCACACCTCCCAAGCCAAGGTTGAAGCAATAGTAAAAGCACCTGTACCTAAGAACGTAACTGAAGTAAAAGCTTTTATTGGTTTAGTAAACTACTACGGAAAATTCATTCCTAACATGTCTACCATTCTGAGTCCTGTATATAATTTGCTTAAGAAAGATGTTCCATTTAATTTCAATGCTGAATGTATGCAATCTTTCAACAAGGTTAAAGAATTATTGACAAATGCCCCTATTCTTGCTCATTATGACTCGAGTTTGCCTGTAATATTAGCAACTGACGCAAGTTCAACAGGGCTAGGTTGTGTGTTAAGTATCAAAACAAGTGAAGGAGTAGAGAAACCTGTTGCGTATTTTTCACGTACTTTGTCACCCACTGAAGTTAAGTATAGTCAGGTAGAAAAAGAAGCTCTGGCCATTGTTTTCGGTGTTAAAAAGTGTAACCAGTACTTGTATGGCAGAAGGTTTACCTTATGTACAGATCATAAACCTTTAATAAGTATTTTTGGCCCTAAGAAGGGGTTGCCAGTTTTTGCAGCTAGTAGGCTACAAAGATATGCTTTGTTTTTGTCAGGCTACATTTTTGACATCAAATATGTTAAGTCAGTAAGTCATGGTAACGCAGACGCTTTGTCACGATTACCACTACAAGTTCCACATCCGATGGAAAGTAATGAATTCCAATGGCAAGGCACATATTTAAATTGTATTTTTGAAAGCTCAGTGCCACTAACCTTTGAACACGTTAAAGTCAAAACGCAAAAAGACCCTATTCTACACAAAGTGTGTAGCTATGTCCTGCATGGATGGCCTAGTTTTTTGCCGGAAGAGAGAGGTGATATGTTACCTTATTTCCAAAGGAAGGAAGAATTAACTGTAGAAATGGGCATTTTAATGTGGGGTTACAAAGTCGTGGTTCCTAATTCTATGAGGGATTATGTTTTAAAAGAGTTACATTGTAGTCATATGGGAATCGTAAAAATGAAGTCAGTGGCAAGGTCGTATATTTGGTGGCCAAATATAGACCAAAACATAGAAGCCTTAGCAAACAGCTGTTCTTCCTGCCTTATGGAACGTTCTAACTCAACTAAAAGTTTCTTGCATAATTGGCACTATCCATCTAAGCCTTGGGAAAGATTACATCTGGACTATTTTGGACCAATAAGAGGCAAAATGTTTCTAATTGTAGTTGATGCTCATACTAAGTGGCTGGAGGCTTTTGAAGTAGGTTCCACCTCAGCCAAACAAGCAATTGTACATTTAAGAGATTTGTTTGCTAGATTTGGTTTGCCAGTAACTTGTCACAGTGACAATGGTCCACCATTCACATCACTTGAGTTTAAACAGTTCCTAAAGTCAAATGGAGTAATACAAACTTTCTCACCTCCCTATCATGCCCAATCAAACGGCCAAGCCGAGAACTCAGTAAGATATGCTAAAACTAAGCTTAAATGTGCACTAAATGACAACACTGATTTTAATGTTGCTGTAAGTCGTATATTGTTTGACTATAGAAACTCCGTGCATGCTGTTACCAATGAAACTCCAGCTATGCTGATGTTTAAACGTCCCCTAAGGACCAGGTTAGATTTGCTAAAACCTAACTTACCAAGTCATGTTGAGTGTAAACAAAACAAACAAAGAGAGTATTTTGGTGGCAGTAAAACCAGAGTTTTGTACCCAAATCAGTCTGTATTAATTAGAGACTACCGCTCAAAGGATAAATGGGTAGAAGGTACTGTACATAAAAGATTGAGTAATGTTTTGTATGAAGTTAGGCTAAGTTCAGGTGTTGTTTGGAAGAGACATATTGATCAATTGGTAGGTTTGCAGGGAAGTAGTAACAATGACTGGAATGCGCAACCTGAAACCGTGTGTGAGCCGGCAGTAGTACCATCAGCTGATCCCCCCAAAACTCCGTTACAGCAATCCCACTCCCAGTCTAAAAATAGACACAGCGTAACCAACCGATCACCTGATCGTAGTACTCCTGCTACACGTCATACTTCCTTCCCCTCCTCACCTAGCACTCCCATGGTCCGTTCTCCACAACAATCGCCCATTGTACATCCCCAAACACCTGTTACTACAACAGCACGTAGATATCCCAGTAGAATAATAAAACCAGTCGAACGCCTTGATTTGTAAAAATTGTATGTGTGATTTTTGAAGTTTGTTTTTGAAATAAATAGTTTTGTTTTACTTGTTTTAAACTTTTATATTTGCTGAGATGTTTATAAAAATTACACGGGAGGGATGTAGTATATTTAATGATTTTATGTATTCAATATTATATTTGTAAAACAGCGTTTCTTGTAGGAAACCAGATTTGTATAAAATGTAAATGTGTGTTAGTGTGTGTGTACATCACGCCACGTCTGTGACGTCATATCAGGTGATATTTAATAAATTCCCATTGGCTGCCGCGACCACGCTATACCCGTGCATCTAACCACTACGTCAGTCCGTCCTAGTCCTGCAACCGTACACCTTTATCCCGGTCCGTGCAGCCCGTGGTATTAACTAATTATGTAGTTTTTATTTCTCACTAGTCCCGTCTCCTGTCAAGTTAAGACGTCGTCACACCGGCGACGTCACAAGTTCAAAAGAGTCAACTCAAACATTTCCGGTTGGTGTGTAACACAGACCATGTTAATCTTCGTTATTGATAAACCTAAAGCATTCCGGCCGGTTTTCTCCTTCTCAAAATGCCTCGCTGTACAGGCAACACAGGTCATTGATAGAGGGCCAATTGAGAACAAAAAGTCGTTTTGGGGTAGTGTTAGGGTGCATTTATAACTTAATAGTTGAGATTGTCCAGGGTCAGGTGCTGACTTGATGAGTTAAGCCTATTACGCGCCACTGTTCTGTAGCTACGGTCGTTATCACGATTACGCCTCCTGTCTATGTTTCGTTGTCTTCACGTCGTAGGCATTTAAAAGAAAAAAACAACAATTAAACACATTATAGCTACACAAAACAACGATAAATGCACAAATTTTTTAGATACAACCATACTAACACGATCCGTCTTGGGGGTTATGTTTACACAAACTCAAATACTGTAGTAAATAAATGTACTCAATGCGTTTCATTGGATTGAAAAATAAAATAAATAACAGCAATTAAATTATACAGCTGATCAAAATGTAAACAATTGTGTTCTCCATAAGGATAACATGGGAACTTTCAAAGCCAATGGGGCAGAGGCCAAGGGACTTTTTCAAAAATGTAAGGCCAGTTTGCAAATCTACGCGACACGCTCTTTCCAATGAGACGTCAATGGATAAAATCGGTTAAGAAATGGCGGAGGAGTTCAACCGACAAAGTTTCATGTAGCGTATTAATTATATAGATATTTATGTCTTCTACATAAAAGCTGACTACTTGTTTTAAACTATTTTAAACATTTTAAAGTTCAACTCTTAATATTATGACATATTATTTCTTTGTCTTTAAATAGTTTTAGAGTTCAGTCTTATCAGGCCGTTACTAAAGTTGTCACTCCTACTAGTACCTGTGGTGTTTTTAACTTAAAATGTCTAAATATGTACATAAATTAAAATAACCCACATAAATCAATAACTAATTTGTCATAAGTTCACTTCTTTACATTATGACGGATTATTCCTTTTAAACCTTTAAAATGTTCATTCTGATTATAAGATGATCGCTTTTACTTTATTTTGTTCTATAAGGTTTTAGTGCGAAAGTTAATTAATGCTTAATTTTACTACTTTATATTTTCCTTTAATTGAACACTATTGTTACGAAAAGTTGTTTTTATCTCACGATTGTTACATTTACATTGTAAGTAATAGAAGTTAAGTATTACGGTTGTACAAAGAGTTATGATTTGATATTTTATCAGTAGTTTTTAAAACTTGTTTAAGAAAATATAATGGAGTTTGATAATTTTCTCGTTTACTGCTCACAAATGTTAATGGATACAATATTCATATGTAATTGGAATAACCTTTGCCAATCCCCTTCGGCCTTTTGGTAAACAGTTGAGGCTGGAGAATAAATTGGAATTAAATTGCGTTCAATGCATTCAATACGCCTTAAAGCGATATAGATTCAATTTATTTTACATCTGAATACATTCCGCTATCTGGTACTACATATCAATGGAAGTTGTTGAACTTTTCAATCCCCAGTGATAAGGTTTTCTTTTTAAACTTGAAAATAAATTAAAAAGTATGCTTACAAATAAACCTATGGAAGAATTAAAATATGTTAAGGTATCATACTCATTTTAGTTGTATATAGCAATTCTCCGTCTAATTTTGTGTAAAGTAATGAAAAGAAGCGTAGTCGTAAAGAAGACATATTTGTAAAAAATATGAAAATTGATTGTTATGATTTAAGTCCGTGTCAAAAGCACCAGTTTGTGTTTTGTCTGTTTATAGTACTTAAATGTTTGTGTTTTGTCTGTTTATAGTACTTAAATGTTTGTGTTTTGCTTTAATTTATTTTTAAAATACATTACAGTCATAGCATGATAAAATGTGCAAGTTTGAAATTTAATTAACTGTGAATCAAAATTCAAATGTGTCATCAGGTTTGTATCACCAAGAGAAATTTTTTTTCAGTTTTTATCGAATTTACCTATAAAAAGTAGCTGTTCGTTTTAAATGGGCCTAATACGATTTTTTTTTATATAAGTATGAATGAAATTTATGAATGTAATAAAAATATAAATATGTTTACACTCCCCTGCTCGGGAAAGACGTTAATAATTTGTATTTATCTTCTATGAAACGGCTTAATATTTTGTACATGTACTGGCTCTTCACACAATCTGCCTCTTTTTTCGCGAATTTCCCTATAGGGAAGTAGCTATTACCGTGGGTCTCATGGTAAGACCTAGGCCCGGGACCGATTTACTTTTTCATTTTTGTGTCTCCAGAGGCTAAAACACCATCAGTTCAAAATGTTATACAGTCATATGTATATATGTGTGTGTATGTGTCCGTGAACGCGATAACTTGAGTGATTTTCGCTCGATTTTGATGAAATTTGGCTTGAAGGTGTAGGGTGGGATAAACTTGAATTAGTTTGCGAACCAGCATGGCCAGACTATGGATACGGGGTTTGATGGGGGTAAAAATAGGGGTTTTCTAATTTTTGACACGTAGTACACAAAACTCTCTCTAGACCATAAATATATTAAAGTGTTCTGTACAACACGGAGAATATACAAAAAAATGTTTAATTTAAAAGACCCACCTTATTGTTATGGAGAATATTATTAACTGTTATAGTTTGCTTGTTTATGGATATGTTTTGATAAAGATTCGCAAATTTATTAATTTTATACTAAGCTATTGATATTTTACTCAAAAATCCGCTTCATTAACCTCCCTGGTAGGTTAACCTAATGCTATTAAATAGATTTAATTTAAAATCAAATCAAGCAAATGGAAATTCGCTTAGTCTACAGGTTTGCTGTGGCAAGGGTATTAGTAATTGTAGTCGTGACTAAAATACTATGTTAAAAACATGCATTATTTGGTAAATCTATGCAATGCATTTAACCAATTGATTAAATGCATCCGATAGCGTATATTCACGGAAGGGGAATAACCTTTTAGAAAAGAGATAAAAATAACAAACATCAAAGCTATCGAATAAGAGGGAATTGGCAATTTAAGGAAGCGGTGTTTTCACTTTATTTGTAAAGCGTATACACTTCCTCGTATAAAACTCCCTTTGAATTGAAACATTTAGAATTTAATGTACAATTTAAACTCGGATAATCTTACCTTTTGTTTTATTTTGCATTGTTTCTCGATGATTCTTTTAGTCACAGTTGAATTTCTTAGTAAATAAATCCAAAAATGAATGTATTCCTTTCAAATATCATCATCCTCATGGGATTTTAAAACAATTATAAAGCGTGTCTAACCGATTTCCCATTCCACCTCTACGGTATGAAATTAAGTAGAGGGCGTTTTGATCAATTGTTTCTTTTTTATAATCGCTTGAGCACCAATTTAACCTAGTAACACCAGTCAATCAGTAGTAGTGTACCTATAGTCTGTTCACAAAATTTAGGTGGTTTGAGGGAAGTTCCCTCACCACTTTTCGTTTAATGTGTGTTACATCTGAATGGGTTGAATAAATGTTTTTTCTGACCTCAACTTTAACTAATTGTTTTAAAGGTGGGGTAAAGTGGATTGGAGGTTTTCTTGTTTATTATGGTAGGGGTTTTCCTTTCTTCATTTCATAAGGGTATTTCTTACCTTAAGCCACTTAAATTTTGTGAACAGACTATTGGTTTTCATTTTTTTACTATATCCCACTAGTTAACTTGTATCAATGGTTGAGCAAGGGATTTCGGTCCTAAGGTGCCGGGTTTAGTTCCCGTCAATCACCAATATCTTTAAGGTGTTTGATAATGCCTCAGTCTTTTAAGCCTAGCCTAATCTAATGTGATGACTGGTTCCAGAGGCCTAGCGTCCCTGAAAGTGAAAATGAAACAGAAAAAAACAATAGTAAACAACATAAGTAAAGTATAATATAAAATGATAAATTAAACACAAATCCATGTTTTAAAGCCTAACTGGGCACGTAACCCATCAAGACAGACGTAATATTTTTTAATAGGCAAAAAAATCAACTTACGCTATCCAAGAGCAATGTGTAGAATCGCAATGCGTATTTAAAATAAAACATTGCATACTACACGTAAATGAAAATCGACCACTCAATAAGCGTTGGATTCAGACACTATAAGCACACAATTATTCAAATCATATTCAACGTATGATCATCTGGAGCTGTTTTGCCAAGGCGCAGGAAACGACAACAGTTCTGTATACATTCAGAAAAGGTCGTTGACTTTATGTAGATATTATTCCATCTGCCATCTTCGCTGTACTGAGACACTTTAGCTCTGATTTACAACTTCTGATGTTTTATCGAAAGTGCAAAACAAGGAAAACTAATATTATTTAGAATTTTTAGAAAAGATTTTTGAAATATTTTATTTTCTGGAAATGACATAATTTTGATATGGTTTGCTTCGATAGATTGGGTTATGAATTAAATTATGTATATAAACATTGTCGATCATAACCTATATTTGGTTAAGATTTTATTATGAACTCCACAGAAAAATAAATTCTTGATCGGCATTAACTACCAATAGAAATTGACCACAACGTACCATATTTTATTATTTTTTACCCTCTTGTAAGTTTACAGTATAAGAGTACAGTATATGTTTGGTAAATAAATGTTACAAGCTGAGGCGTCCAAAATAATGAAAATACGTTGTTAAACGTAATAAATTATGAAAGTAAATGAAATAACATGGATTAGAATTTTAAATTCTTTATTAAATTCTCAAAAGTGACTACCATCGAGCTATATTCAAACTTGATAGCCCAAATAAATGAGTTATGGCTATTTTCAAGGCAATAATGTGATTATTATTGCCTATGAAGTATATATATACAACCATTCAGAGACAATAATAGTCATATTTTCCTTGAAATTATTTCCAAAACTGATTTTTCATAAACACAATACAATTTTAGTATTAAACACATCCCCCTGAAGTTATACAAAGCCCCAAAATGAGTTTTGAGTAATAAAAAATTAACAGGCAAGTTCAGCTGCTCATATTATAGATAGAGCAATTAAAATTTAAATACTGTAACACAAAACCGGAAGTCTGATTAGAAATCTCCGTTTACGCAGTATTATCTTAAGGTTTCAAGAATTTAATTAATTTATTAAACATTACATTCAACAACAGCCGTGTTTATTGGAAGTTTATTAAATATTTACAGAATTAAAATATTACAATAGAAACACAAGATTACTGATTTTGACAAACATAATGTTAGTGCAAGTTATCATTTACACTAATGTCACATATTATTTTTCTTCGTTTTATAACAGAAACAATTATGTACTTCTTAACTTATACTAAAATATCTTCATTGCTACATTATATACATTTATTTCTGCATACTTTTTACACTTATGTTACAATTATTAGTTAATCTACTATAAACAATGTAACTTTTATTTAACTTAAATTTATATTACTTTTAATTTATTAGTTTTAATAATTTTATTATTATTTTTATCTTATTTTTAAACTGTATTTTAGAAATCACGTTATTAAAGTTTTTTTTCAGAAATCTATTTTCTAAAAAAAAAAAAAAAAAAACAGATCCAAATTCAACAAGATAAAATATTATTTTTATAACTATTATAAATAATATAAGCACAGATAAATATAGAAAAGAATTTAAGAGTTTGTTTACTGTAATATTTCTTAGTAACTAAACTCATCTTTAAACGGATATTACTTTGGATTACCTTTGTTTCGTGAATTTTCTCGTTGAAATCGTCAGTCGTGGAACACGTTTCAATACATTGTTTTGCTTTAAGTAATTTCACCTTAAAAAATCCACTCTCTAACTTAATCTAAAACAATTATTTTCCTGAAAACGAGAAGTATGAACAGGATTTTCATAGAAAAATAGTAGTTACTTTTAAAGTAATTAAAAAAAGAAAATATTATGGAGTGTATTTATATTTTTGACCTCCTTACAAGAGAAATATTGTTGAAAACAGCCTATCCACTTTGATATGGCGATTATCTTTTGGCTCTACACATCCAACTAAATGGATACACCATATAAAATTACCTCAAGCAATATACATATTATTTGAAAGATTCTTGAAATAATCTGTTAGATTCGGAGCTCTGTTTGGATTTTGTCTCTGAATTGAATGAGAAACACTTCACTTGAAACATATTACAGATTCACTACAATTGAAAGAGAAACTTGATACCGAACGTAAAGTGTTTTATTCGAATATAAAATTTTATTTTGTAAATTTTAATCGGTTGAATCAAACGTCTTATGGCTTTTGTTTAAGTGTAGAGATTTGTCTCTTGTGTTATTAGTAGTATTTTAACTTAATTTTTGTACATTTAACATTGTGTACAACCCCAATTGAAGCAGAAGCACATAGGAAACTTTCATGCACATTTATTTAATAACTTTAAAAATTATTTAACACGATTGCTTACGTTTTAAAGCTGCTTACCATACAATTAATATTATGAAATACTCAAAATGTAAACTTAGCATCAATAATTTTTTCTATTCAAGTTCCATTTTTTGCGAAAACCATATATTGTAGTTTAAAATGAGTGTTAATTTAACGCAATCTTTTCATCAAAATTAATTAGTTGTGTTGTTTTGATAGATATAAAGAAACAATAACATTCAATGATAAAATCAGTAATAAATCAATTTTGACACGTAATTTTAATTACTAACTTTATTTGGTTCATTTTAGAATAAGTGAAAAAATACATGCGCTTGATAATACTGTAACTACCAGGAAAAATAAAAACCATGAAAAGTAGTACTTAAATATAAAAAAAATCAAGCTTTTAATGTATTTTAACTGTATCCCACCCTGTCTGTTTATTGCTATGATAGAAAACGTATCAAGATACGCATTAGCAAGTTTGTAGGTCTATTGTTGTAGTTTTGTCTTTCTCATCAATCCGTAAGGGACGATAAGCTTTGTTGTAGAACTCAAATTACGTCTTTGCTTTGTAGTACTAGGCTGATTCCCTTATCTAGCTTCTTGTAGATAATAGCATAGCTGAAGTAATATTTACTTCATCTAAGATAATAGCTAATAGCAAAATTTGACATTGCCAGGTGATGAAATCTTTTGTATACTATAATTTAAGCTGGTGCAACATTTTTCTTCGTGTAAGTGATCGTAGGTTGGGATTTTAGGGCAGTTTTTTTTAGATACCATTGATTGTTTCCTCTGGTGTCTGAACTCATCTACATGCATTTTGATTCCGAAACTGACTACTATAGATTATACAATTATGAATATTCACATATACCAGCTATATTCGTTTAGTTAATTAGACACTTTTTTTGGTGTGGAATAATACAAACTAGAGGTCGTCCAGTGGTCGAAAACTCGGCCAGAAATTTGGTAATGTACAGACATATATATTTACACCCCACACTGTAAATAAAACATGTCATTGGAATTTCTTCCATTTGTTTAGATTTTCTGTTTATATTTCGTTGTTATTTCGTCACCAGCATGGCAACCCATAAGGCCCATGTAATTTTTTTCAAATTTTAAATTCATTTTTTGTGCTTATTTTAATTTATAATGGGATTATGCGCATCAACAGGGAAATATCTTGCTAATAGTATGCGTAGATTTCCTCTGCGATGCACACGAGCTGAGAAAACAGGTTTTCAAGAAACATGCTTGTCCTATAGATAGTTACTACAACTTTTAACTATAATGACTTCATTTTGACATGCCCTATACACAGTTTGATGACTGTGGGATGACTTAGGGATTTCAATATCCCAATTTAGCTCAAGGCTGACACAAACTTGGCGTAATGTGAGTGACATGTCAGCCAAGTTGGTGATTATACCTGAGTCGACGACAGGTCGCTTCCGTTGGCCTTAACTGGATACAAGGAAGTTTGAGTTTACAAAGGTAAAAGGGTAATCATACTACATACATTCTTTACGTAAAGATTCCAATGTTATTACGGTACTTAAACGACCACACTTATAAGTCGACTTCCATATAAGATTTTAATTGGTTTAAATAACAAAATCTTTCTAACCTAACCTAAGGGTTTTATTTTACCAATTTAGGTGTGTATATAATACGAAAGTACCGTTATTACTAAGTAAGGGGAGGTTGAAGGTGTTATTATAGATTTGTAAAAATAAAAAAATAAAAACTTTTAAACCGTGACATTTTGGACAGAGTCAACCTTTTGATATCGTGTTTGCTGCATCATTTTCTTCTAATTAAGATCTTTAATTTGGTGTACATATCAACCACATTTCAAATTCTCCACCAATCCTCGTGAGCCGGGCACATCTTAATGAGATAAAAATGGCAGTTAAAAAAAAGTGGATTTTAAGGAGTATCAAAAGTATACCAATTTATACTGATTACTCAAGCTTAATGATTACTAATCCCATGACGGATATCAATGTAAAAAATATATTAAACCATTTCGAGACTTTTCTAACACACTATGTCATTGAAAGGACGTTGGATATTGTAAAATTTACCCTACTTGAGGTGAAGCTGAGTTAACAACTACCAAATTGCCCAAAAGTTAATTTTATTGACATCAAAGTAATATTATTGGTACCAAAAGACGTAATATTTGGATTGCCACTCTCTATTAGTTTATCAAGTCCCTTTGGAAATCATGAACACATTTACTGAGGCCTACCACACAGTAATGGACCAACAAACATTGAAACAACTGTTTGGAGTTTCTGTCGCAGTTTATATCAATTCAGAAACATCGCATAAATTCTCCCTTTTGACCATTTTCATGTGGTTTGCTCTACTAGTGTAGAACATACACATCTCTTTGTATTCAAACAATTCAACCATCATTTGTTGTCAAAGTGTGGCAAGACAAAAGAGTATCTTGTTTAGAATCATACGCAATTATAAAATTTAACGTTTCATTATTTTGTCATTTAATTTTAAATTTTTTTACGATTCCTTTATTTTTTCAGTATTGTTAATCTAATGGCACAAATTTAATAAATGGTTTAGGATTTAATATGCTATGTAAACAGATTGTTTCAGTTTTATATGTGTTTGGTTGTAATATGTCTAAATCTATTAGAAACCTAGGTACATGATTTTGAGTTAGTTGGCTACGTAATGATTCTGCTCATAACGTATAAGAATTTGTTTTTATAAAATAATAGATAAATTTTACCTAGATATAAAAAAAAAACTTTACAAATCATCTAAAACTATTCCCCTTAAGTCTGCATTCAGGTTTGAAAGTGTATGAGACAACCAAACGGAATAAGTCTTGTTTCGATGTAAAAAACTAATACCACCAGGTTAAAAACAAAATGTGAATCATTAGACTACTTGACATTGGTTAATATAAACCATGTTTCCAAAATGTCCAATGAAATGAACCATGCTGTTACTAATAAAATTAGTAACTACCACTGCTAAAGACCGAATTCGTTTTTTTCATCCAATTCCTCCTAATAAAAAACAAAAAAGTAAATAATAAACTATATTCAATGGTGAACCTAAAATATCGATACCAAATCCATAAATCATATATGTCACTAGGTCAATAACAATGTAATATATCATTTACACAGCAACATATTTGTCTGCTATAGGAAACCTTTGGCCATTTCATTCTACGTTCGATGCGGGAACATATTGTTACATAAAAATAAAAGGTGAAACATACTTCTATCGATTGAATACTGTGAAAGTATATTTATTTATTCACTGTAACTAATATAATTTGTGCTAGTACTTACTCGACTGTATCAATGCGAAATATATTACCTGGAACACCATCACAGAACATGTTATTCTATATAAATAAATGTGTATATCTAAATAATAATTATAAAACATACACATTTTCTGAAAAGGAACAATGCGCAATTTCGCATTTTAATAGGGTTCAACATAACGATTAATACAATGCTAACCTTTTACCTTTCAAATATGACTATAAAAAATAGTTCAATAAATTAAAATGTAAGAAAATATCTTGATATGAGAATTAATATGATCTGAATGTTTGCTTGAGACAATTTCTGCCTACTATATAAATAGCATTACTAATTTCAAATATTTAAATTAGGTCTATTGTAGATCACTGTCATAAAAATTTCGAATTTCAATAATCTTGCAATTATCAATAACAGAAGCCGATTTCACATTCATTTTTATAAAATGTTTTTTCTCTAATTTATCTGACTGTTCTTAGACAACCATCCAAAGGAACTACAATTCTATACAAAACCGCTACAAATAAAGTTAATCAGCAATAAAATAGTTTTTAAAAGTTAACGGTATTCTATTTCCTAATATCTTTGAGTGTTTTTTTTTTTCATAATATTGACGTAGTTGAGACTGATTTCATCCAATTGTACGTCCTAGATCCTGCATAACATTTAAATGCATTTCGTGTGTTGATAATTCTTCTTAAACAAGAGCGACCTTAGAAATTGGCGGCTGAGTAAACCAAACATTGCAAAAAAATAAGAATTTCTGTACGTTCAAAGATACGTACAAAGATATTGAATCGACTATTCTAAATGTTTTCTCGACTAAAGATATTCTATCCTGAATTATCGTAAGACTCTTTTTCTGTTTCGATGGTTACCTAGGGCTCTGTCTCCCAGATTCTTAAGTTTTGTCATTGCAATTTTGGAAGTATAGATATTAAGAATGGAACATTTTGGTGTTACATTTTCTTCGCCCTGGTCTTTCGATTTGAATGCCTTATCAGCATACTTATCGTAGAACTGTATAGAGCACATCCAAAGAAATTCATTTTTATATTTGAATCTATTTACAATGGAGTTTTTACAACTGATCTTCCGTCATTTTCTATTATTCTTGTTCAAAATTTAATGTAGAACACGAAACTGAAATTCATATATATATATATATATATATATATATATATATTTATATATATATTTATATATATATTTATATATATATTTATATATATATTTATATATATATTTATATATATATATATATATGTGTCCGTTAGCGCGATAACTCGAGCAAAAATGATCCGATTTTGATGAAATTTGGTACATATGTGTAAACCTACGTTTATTCGAACGAGTTCGCGAACCAGCATGATCGGACCATGGGAACGGGGGTTTATGGGGGCTTTTATGGGGTAAAAATGGGTTTTTCCCATTTTTGACCAAAAAACCATAAAATATTGCAATTTCTTTCTAAACTATTTTGTAGAGCTTAAAAAAACAAATTATTTAGTATATTGAAGCGTTATAATGCTCCAAATGGTTACGGAGAAAATTCCAAAAAATTGTAAATTTAAAATTCCCATGTTATTCTTATGGAGAATGGAGAATAAGTAAACTGTTGTAGTTTGCTTGTTTATAAACATATTTTGCCCAAATATGGAAAATGTTTTTATTTCTTACTAACTATTAACATTTTACATAAAAAACACTTTTACCCTCCCTGTTGCAGCAAACCTAAGTTTGTGTAAAACTGATTCTAATTAAATAGGGAATAAATGTGATATTTTTAAGGAGACATTTTAGTGTAAATCTATTCAGGGAAATGGAAATTCGCTTAGTCTGCAGGTTTGCTGCGGCGGGGGTATTTAGACTTGGAACATTTGATATGCATCATCACACTTCATTTACTTTGTACTTACACCAAAAAAATTTTATCACACTGAGTACCAATCACCCTGTATATTCTCTCGATATGATTTGTCTAAAATTCAAAGAAATTAACAAATTCCATATTGTACAAATATTTATTGCATTAATAATTTATTGTCATGATGAATCATACCTACAGAAACACACCTTATGATTTAATTATCTGGCTTTAATCAATAGCAATCCAAACAAGATTAAACATTCAATTATTCAGTTAATTAATCTACCTCGATTTCCTCGGACAATAGAAGTAATGGAAAATGAATATAGTAGTGAATAATGAGTTTATCGACTCGACAAGCAATAATGCAGTGTCTTAATGTTATGTACGAAGGTTGACTATGTATGTTTTCTTATTATCAAAAACACAAGTAAAAAAATATTAAAATTACATTTATATCAATTTTAAGGACTACGAACCTAATTTCTTTTTTTAATTTGATACTACCGAATTTCATTTAATTTTTTAAGTAACTTGGTAAAAAAATAACGGTTTCATTTTACAATAATTATTGTCTATCATGCATGTGCAATGTAATGGTGTAACAATACAGCAATGCATCATGTCACGATTTAGAGCTGCCAAAATGATTAGCTGAAACTCTTAGAGTAAAATGTATTGTTGTCCAAGTGTTTATAGACTCTATTCCTATTCCAACATTCATATTTATTCAATAAAGTAAATACAGTACATTCATATGAAAAATATACAAGTTTTCGTGGCAACGTTTTCTCTAACATATGGATTTATTGTTTTTAAATGTCTAATGCTACCGTTTACAGAATATATGATTATTTTGTAACATTTGGTGTGGTCTAAGGTAAATAATACCATTACCAAAGTCAGAGCACCAAACAATTATTTTTGAAGCACTGCTTTGCGTAGGGGAAGCGTAAACTTTGTTTCATAAAGTATATCAAAGGCATTCCGGCCAATAAAAAAACGGAGATTACATTTTTATACTTCACAGCATTTCCTACTGTCCTTGTGTTTTGTAATATGTTTGCAAAAGTCTTATGGATGAAAAAATAATTATTATTTACCTGTAAAATTGAATATTTTAATAAATTAAAAAGATAAATTTTTTACTGTCATAGATTAGCCTACCAGTATAATTTTATATTTTATTTGGAGTTGAATCTAGCCTATATATTTTTTGTTTTGAAAAATCTATTTTATAATACTGTATCTTAAATAAATTAAAATGTTGATTAAATAATAGTTTTATTTTTTTTATAATCTAAATAGATGATTTAGGTTGGAATAAAATATTTCTCTCTAAATCTAAAAATGTTTGACCCAAGACTTGATTATTCAAGTTCGTAAATGGACATAAATATATTTTATCTTTACAGTATATCTTATTTTTTTCAAAACGTATTAGGACACTATAACATGTAATCATATCAAAGGCTCCATCCTTAAACATAAATACCCCCGCCGCAGCAAACCTGCAGACTAAGCGAATTTCCATTTGCCTGATTGGATTTACACTAAAATGTCTTCTTAACACGTTGGGTGCTGATGACGGGAATTCCCGCAATTGCTTAACATTGAAATAAATGCAACTTTTATGTTCAAACATGTCGACAGCACGAATAGTGTTAAAAATATCACATTTATTCCCTATTTAAATAGAATCAGTTTAACACATACTTAGGTTTGCTGCAACAGGGAGGGTAAAAGTGTTTTTTTATGTAAAATGATAAAAGTTAGTAAGAAATTAAAACATTTTCCAAATTTGGGCAAAATATGTTAATAAACAAGCAAACTACAACTTTACTTATTCTCCATAAGAATAACATGGGAATTTTAAATTAACAATTTCTCCGTAACCATTAGGCGCATAACAACGCTTCAATATACTAAATTATTTGTTTTTTTAAGCTCTACAAAATAGTTTGGAAAGAAATTGCAAAATTTTATGTTTTTTGGGTAAAAAATTGGAAAAACCCATTTTTACCCCACAAAAGCCCCCATAAACCCCCGTTCCCATGGTCCGATCATGCTGGTTCGCGAACTCGTTCGAATAAACGTAGGTTTACACGTTTGTACCAAATTTCATCAAAATCGGATCATTTTTGCTCGAGTTATCGTGCTAACGGACACATATATATATATATAAATATATATATATAAATATATATATATATATATATGAATTTGAACGGATGGTGTTTTTGGCCTCTAGGGACCTCAAAACGAAAAAAAATCGGTCCCGGGTCCAGGTCTTACCATGAGTACTACGGTAATAGCTTATTCCCTATATGGGAAATTCGCTAAAACATAATGTGCTAATAGTGTTTCTATGTTTCATCGTGAGATCATATTCAATTAAACCATTTACGTCATAAAATGTTTATAAGAATTTATTTTCATATTTATCTAGGGTTGTATTTAGGTTGTTCAAAAGTTTAATTTTCAAAAACCGGTCTTTTGTTTGTGCATACTACCATAGATTAAACATATGGGGAGTATGTTTAATCTATGATACTACTTAGCCATATTTTAGGCTCAAGCAATATTTTAGGCATGTTATTAAACAGGCAAGTGATACTACGCCTACATAGGCAACCACGATGTTAAGCATTGTTAGGACAGTGGAAGGGTATGAAGCTATTGTTGAGCTCTGTAAAATATGTTAGAACAAAATTAACACGTTGTGATGCTTGTCCGTATACATATATTTTGTTTCAAATAATTACAGTGCACATTGGATATTTTTTTTACATTATTTTAAATACGTTACGCTGATCCTTATGTTAGTCATTACTTCAGAATATTACATTTGGGAATATGTATAAGTAAATGCTTTCATAACTTCAGAAATTAAAAGTACTTTTAATTTTTTTTTTCATTTTATGGATTTTACTGTTTTTATTTATTTTTTTTTATTGAACAATTTACTGCAAATCCATATTTTTGTGTTATGTTTTATTTAGTAGATGCCTCTATCAAAATTCATTGATTTCTTTGACCACGTTTTTTAAGAGTCTGTATGGTTTAAAAACTCGAAAAGATATTCATCTTAAATTTGTGTATGAAAACTAAGTTATGTAAATTTTCAAGGGTAAAAAGAATTGTGTCTCTAAGAATTGGTATTTGAGGAGTACAATTTTTTAAAAATCTGATGTTCTTTTTTGTTCAGAGGGTTTTTTTTTACAATTGATTATCTTTTAAAAAAAATAGAGGCAATCTTAAATGAATATTTTTGTCAAAATATTTCTTAGCAGTTCTAAAAAACTGGTTTAGTACCCCAACACGCATAAACGACTGAATTGTTTTTAAAAACTATTCCAAAATTTTCTTACTCCGGAACATTTTAGTCCGGGGCTTTAAATAATAGGAATAATGTTGGTCTTAAAAAGTAACTACTAGGAATTTCAATCAAATCGCCTAGAACACAAACCAAAAGTAAATACAGTAGTTGCCTCACTGGCTAACAACACGATTTACAATGCTGACTTAAGAGATTGTTTTAGCCAAACCTTCTTAGCGAATTAAAGTATTTTAATTCAATAGCTCATCTATGTAATTAATATCTTATTCAAACAACAAATCTATAGTTTAACAGTGGATTGTGCTTATTAAAAGTGCAATGATAATTTATAATTACAAATATTTGAACAGATATAAATCTCTCTTCGTAATATTGATTGGTTTTGTTAAAGTGTGGTTAAATAACAAGTGTAATGGAAAATGTATTTATTTTATATTTTATTATAGTGGGAATATGTTCAAAACTATCTGAAATTGTGAATCTTAGGGTTGTTTTATTTTAGTACAGGTAGGCTTATAGTACATTCGTGTTTAACAGTTGTAACTGATAAAACAAAACGTTTTCATCATTAACATTAAAGTTTATAAAACATTTTTTATGAAACAAAACAAGCCAAAACAAATTTATGAACAAAGTTTCTTGCCCAGGTTGGCAATTATTAAAAGGCGCACAAATGTCCACAAAAAATTGATCATATAAAACTAAAAATATCCATTTCAAGCGATTTCCAGGCCACGCAAAATATTTATAAAGTATGTTTATAATTTTAGTGTTGCAAATATTGTCGGATGACTAAAAATATATGCTAAACCTTTTGCATTCAAAATATCACGAACGTACACGATCATATAAATAACTATATTGGTTAGGAAAAGGTCAATCACAAACCGATATCAAAGGTATATGTAAACCGATGTATCTAATATTGACACACACAGCTAGTTGAAGAAAATATTTGAATGGATTTTTTTACAAAAAGGGACATGTTAATGTTAACCTTATACTATGTTAAGATGCGCCTTCTTATTGTACGAAGCCAATAAATATTCCCTTAATTAATTGACCTAGTTATCATTGGGTCGGTCAGAGTATTTGGTATTCTTCTAGAATGACTTAAACCTTTCAAAATCCTACTAATAAAGACTTAATTACAGTAGCTAGGCAATCTGTTTGGATTCTTTTGTACTCTTTTCGCATCGTAATGTAATACATAGACCTATAATTAAGGTAAAAATATTTGTCAAGCGATAAATATAAAATAACTTGAATGAATATAAATCATCAATCAATTTCATAAAACGACAATTCTTGCTTCTAACTGATTTCTCCAAACATTTCAATGATTGTTACCATAACGTTTAATGAGATTCATTGCTACAACAAGAAACAAAACAGCATTGTAGACTGTAAACTATTTTGACGCTCGGCTTACATTTCCTGGTAGGTGTTTTCCAATGTTATTCTAATCACAGAGAGGGTGAATCTAGAAAACCACCCTTACACCTACATGGCTACTCTTGTAACAGGCGTCCATGTAGTTGTAGTTCTGTTGAGGTTTTTGGGTGTTTATCTGTGTATTGTTAAACAAATCGTTGTCAGTGTTTAGTGAAAATAAAATGTATTTAAGATGGATACAGTTGTTTATGTAAAACAAAAACAGAGTTGTTGTGCTAATAAACTGTTCATAAAAACTGCACTCCGTAAAGAAATGTGTTGAATGTATCAAATTGATATATTTTAAAAAGTAGGGGTTAAGTTTCTTCTCCAACTTAGAAACTTCAGTAAATGGCACAATTTATTTTATTTGTTCAAATGAGATAGAATCAATACCATCCATCAGTATAGATCACATTGGCTCTACCTTTTATATATAAATAAAAAACTTGTGCCCAACCGACTGGATTTCATGTTAAGTTAGACTGTATATACTCAATGGTTATATGGAAAATATTTATTTGGTTTTTAACGGTTAAAATTATTACAAGGAAATGTAATATAACTAAAGGTAAACATTTATACTCATTGGAGAAAAACACAAATTTTTATTCAGTTTTAGAATTGGTTTAGGACTCTGTCTTGAAAATCACAATTTGAAACAAAGGAACGCACATGATAAATTTTTACTATAGAAAAACACGTTGAGAATTAATAAAGGCAGAATATGTGAATCTCCTACGTATAAGGAGGTTATCGATAATCATAATTGTGTTAAGCATAAAAACACTTAAAACATATATCTACTACAACTTATTTTTTTGTTAGAAAAAATTTGTAATCAAGGTTCAAGTAGACATGATTCACGAAAATTCACAAACAATTATTTTTAAAAGAAAATTAAAATTTAAGAGCATTGTAGATGATGTCAAGTATATGTTATAAAATCTGTGCTCTACGGTAAGGTTGCTTTTTGATCCATCTAGTAATGTAAAAGTAATATGAGGGTTCTTTTGACCAAAATGTGTAATCACTAACTGAAATATGTTTCTGTAACAGCTTAAATATATAGAGCTTAAAGCTTATGTAATGTGCACCACTGCCACGCAAAATTATACGAATGTTACAATACAGACAACACACATCCATACAAAAGGGATTCCAAAGATATAATTCCCTGACGCATCTGTCTTATTCTTCCCAAGGGATGGGGTTTATTGCACGTTTTCATCAACCCAGTGTCAGATTTGTCCCTTGAAAGTCCGGAAATTTGTCATTGTCAAAACAAATGTTACGCTTCAGCTTAAGCCAGTTGCGCGCGGACCTTACAAGGATACTACTGTGGTAGTTGACAAATTACTAAAGCTCCTATAAGAAAGGACCTAAGAGGCAAATTCTTAAATGATAGTGGATATTTTTTTAGACTTTAGTTAAACACGTCATGTGATTGGAATGTGGAGTTAGTGCATATAATTATGGAGCATAACCCATGGTGTCTCCCACCTAAACTAGTGCATCAGGTTTATAGGAAAACTCCCTATCCTAATACTCCCACGGCAGCAAAAGTAAAGAATAAGCGAATTCCAATTTGTCTGATTGGATTTTAACTAAAATATATCCTTCAGTAGTCATATTTATTCCCCATTTTATTAACAGTAGATTTAACAAGTTCTTAGATTTGCTAATATGAAAAAGGGAAAAGTGTTTTTTTTTTATTAAATGCATAGGATGAAATAAATTAGTTTGCCAAATTTGATTAAAATATATCCACAAACAAGCAAACTACAACAGTTATATTTTCCCCCAGAATAATAACATGGAAACATTGGAATAAAACCAATATACGATGGTGTTAATGAAATTCAGGCATTTCCATGTTTAAAGGGTAGTAGGTAAATATTAGAAAAATAAGTTTTTGAAAAAAATCAAAACCCCCATACCAATCTTGTAGGTTTCCAAACTCATTCAAGTTTATCCAGCTCTTCTAATTTATCCTTAATTTAATGAAAGTTAATGCCAAAACGACTTGAGCAGTCGTGTTTACGGACATATATATTTGTACCAATTGTCCTTTGGCCTCTAAATACGTCAAAATGAAATAGTAAATCGTTCCGATCTAGGTACTTTGTCAACAACATTTAAAACCATTTAATCAGTATTTACTTTCCCAAATCGTATCTAAAACACGTCCTCTGGAATTAAACCTAATCATGTAGATGGAATAGTGAACTGACTCAGAAAATTGTTATAAAGGAGACACTGTAAGTAACAAACGCGGAGTTGAAGTCAGAATCATCACATTTCCTGATGGAACTAAATAATAAACCGACAACAAAGCTTCCAGGATAATACCATGAAAAACTTATTATGTTACAGTTTCATTGCTAATATGTACCCTTTTTCATTATTGGGATTTTTTAAATAATTATTCTCTTTCCTGTTGAACTTATATGATAATTGACATATAAAATTACAATTGAAATGCACTGCATAAAATCTATTGAATATAGTCCTATTAGTAATTTATGTGGTGGTAACAAAAATAATTTCACCAAACTCGTTATTTTAGTATAATACACATAATACACCAAATGTTCATAAAAGTCATAGGAAAAAGGCAAAATCTGACGCTATATTTTGCGTAAGGTAAACCCATTCATTATTTCAGTCTTGGTCTTGAATTTATTCGCAGTTATAAATGTACTTTACAAGATCAAAGTACTGTAGTAATGTCATCACAATTCAAACCCATGCGACGTAGAATAGAATCGTTTCAAAACTTTCTCTAGATTTCATGCATAACATAAAGATCTACTTGTAAATTGAATAGTCAACACGTAATTTAAAGTTATTAAATTAAATACTCTCACTAAACATTAGGTATTATAACGACAAAACTTTAAATATGTTGAATTTATAATTATTTGTTTACGTTACATGAATTATGCCACTTCATTACATTCTACCATTTCCGACAAATTTCGTTTTTTACTGTTCAATGGATGTCACCGATATTGAATGGATGTGTTAAAAGACGGATCATTACCTGTAAAAGCGCAGGTGTAAATTTCACCAGCACAGTTCACGCATCAACAAATGAGCTAAATGTGCTTATAGCTGATCAACCAATTTAGTATTTTGCTAAATTTTAAAAGTGTTATAGGTATATGCATTTACGGTGAATATGAAGAATATGAATGAATATGTCAGAAGGTTATTTTAATTTATCATTTTAAACTAATTAAAATAACACTCTTTTCATTTAACTCTGTAACAGATAAATTGTGTGTAGTTGAGTGTAATAGATTTCACTTTCACTTTGATCACTATAGATAAAATGTATTTTGTTTTATTTATACTTTGTTATCAAATTTCAGGTGATTATGTGGATTGTTTAGATTTATATCAAATGGGACGGATAATAATATGATTTATGATTATGGTCATATCAAATAAAAACAACCTAATCAGATCAAACACATCAAATCTGCAATTTGCCAAGTTAGCTTAATTAGAAGATATTATGAGTCACATAAGGTTATTTCAAATCAATAAATAGATAGATTGTTTCTGTGTTTGTTGGAAAGTGCACGCAGTTGTTAGTAAATATATTTATTTTGCTGCAAAATAATGTTTTTGTTGCAGTATCAATTTTTGACACATAGAGTAACAACACAACGTACATAGTGTAATATAGAGTAATTGATAGAATATTTTCATCAAAAACATGTACCCTTGATAATAGAATAGCCATTGATAATGTCTATAAGTTTTAGTGTGCATCCCCCTGTTTAGCCATTAAACTATTGCTTATGCAAAACCATACGAAATTGTTATGCATTCGTTAATTAAGACATCTGAAACGATTACACTGAATAAGTATATGTAAATTATACAGAAATTGCATTATTAATTTTAACCATGGTTTACTTAGCCATGCTTCACACAAAATAATATTAACTTAGTGACTTTTATAGACAATTTCATTTTCAGTGTTACATTATAATTATCTATCGCATTGAGTCATTTGTAAAAAAATGATACAAACAGTTGGTTTAAATTACATAATCATGATCGCACAATAATGATGGTAAAGGGAAGTAAATTTACCAATAGCATGCCTTCTATATCTCGAGGGAAATAAGATATTCATGACATAGAGATCAAAGAGATACGTTTACACCGACAAAAATTATCTCTGTAAAGAGGTTGTTAAATTTTCCATTAATGAACATTTACCAGACAATTTGTGCAATTTATCGGTACAGATAATTAATTTATAGGATTTTAATGTGCATGGCGTTACAAAAAGTATGGTCGTATATGCTGAATTTTCGTCTGCAGTGAATGAGTATTGCATGTCTAAAACTAACAAACAAATAAGTTAACTTAGAATAAAATAATCAATTGCCTAATCATGGGAGTTTTAAAACTCATCATTTTCAGTAGAGTAGAAACAATTTATCCATATACTTACAACAATCAAGGTTTTCTCTGTTATACAACCCTATTTCACCTGTCCTACTTAACAGATTTTTATGATTGTTTCATTTTAAAGCTTATGATCCAGAACACCTGCGAATGGTAATTAAAAAGGCAATTTCATTAACTTCACCACCTTAGCGTTTGATTTATTTCTAGACTTCGCTTTGAAAAATCCAGCGATGCTGACAAACTTATTATATCAATTCTAAATATAAACTTTAATTTCAAATGCTGTTCCTTCATATAAATGTTTAACGACAGTCGGATTGTAAACTAGAGGATAAACGTAAATTTGGATCTAAATATCTTATTTTTATTTAGTTGTAACCAGATTGAAGTAAGTAAATCATTCTTTTTATGGTTTGGATTTGCGATTAACTTTAATTTATTTGAAAATTAGCAGTTGTATTCACCGTATAGCTGTCAAAAAACATAATCCTCAAAAGCTTAAAGGGTAATGCATTAGGTCTATACGTTACGCATCGGGAAAAAGTTTTAAACCTTATTCAAATGCGCAGTTAGCACAGGAGTCCCCTTACTCGAACTTAATCTCACTTTGAAATCTACAAAACGCTTGCCAACAAAAAAATATAACATACCGTTAACAGCGAACCTGCATACTAAATTAATTTCCTTTTGATAAGCTCACTCAAATAGCTCTGCCCGAATCTAATTATGTTGACAACAATAATGAGATTATGTTTCGACCTATTCATTACAATCTATGACTCACTTGAAAAAACAAAACGAATCAAAAATTCCAATCTATGAGACACAATCGTACCTAATATTCGCCCTTGTGTTGACTAGAATAGTACATTGTACAGCAGACTACATACAAAGCCTGAACTAACTGGTCCTACATGCTCATTAGTGTCTGGGTACACGGCTGTGTTCCGTACACGAAGCGCATGTATTACGCCCAGAGTGTAAGCGGCCCAGGTATCCTACTACTAATACTGTCATGCTGTTCAACATTAGAACATTGTGTATCTATCTTTAGCAATGTTTCTCTTTAGAAGTAGCTGTTACCGTTGACATTGTAATGCGTCTGGGGCAACGTTAAGTTTTGTTTTAGAACCCCCATAACGCACAGGTTAAATTATTTTGTATGTGTAACCATTTTAATCAGTTCACGAGAATGGCGGTTACAGGAAAATCAGGTGTTTTATTTGTCACATATACATTTTTCAAAGATATTGACATTTTAAAAATATTTTGCACTATTTTTGTGAGTCCGCGGCTCAGACAGTTGCGCCAACGGCAGCGATGTCCTAGGTTCGGTCCCTGGTCATTGCCAATACTTTTTATCAGTACAGTTCACCCTCGTACTATACCGGCTCATTTCTTGCTTTGCCGGTTACTTTCCATTCACAGATCTGTAGTATACGGGCAAATGGAAGGTTAAAAGAGGAAAAGCAAGGTATTACAGAACAAATAATTGAATACACTCAAAGAAACTTAACCCGAAATCTGCAATAAATTGTATTGAGTATGTACTATGTGTAATTTCGAAATTCACCTTGTATAACATCAAACAGGCAATGATGAAACATATTTATTCGATAACGTTCAACACCTCCGGAAAGCAGCAATATCATAGAGAAGTTAATTAATAACTGACGAAGCAAACAACCGCATGAACTCATTACATCACCTCACATCCTTACAAAGATTACAGAACTGCTACTGAGACTAAATTAATAATATTATGACGTATATTATACGCGTTGCATAGCCTCTTCTGATACAAGGCCGCGGCGAGACAAAAGTGGCAACACTGATGTCCCGTCCAACCGAAACAGCTGTTGCAGTTAGTTATGATGGAGCATCTGCGCAATGTTTATGTTTACATGATTGTTATTACTGTTGTAACCATGGCAACAGACTGGCCGGTGCGACGTTGCCATACACCAAAGCCGCTGTCTTACTCAGCTGATACTGTAAGATGAAAAGTCTAAGGGTAGTTCGGTTACCATGGTTACAATAGGTTTTGGCGCACACCGCTGGGAGCGCCGTGTAGTTTACGTAGCGCGTACGCCGTAACTACATAGCGCTCCCAGTGGTGTGCGCCAGAACCTATGGTAACCGCAGCACAGCTGATGGTCTATATTTAGTTCATTTTGTCCATGGTATGATTTAAGCTACAAGCAGTCAAAGCTACAAGCAATTACATTTTATTGGTTACTCACTGTTTCGCCTGATGTATTCTAATTTAGAAGTCACTAATAATTATCAATGTTTGAACAACCCACAAAACTCCGCATTCTTTCATAAAATATTGTCAAAGGAAGTTGAATACGATATCCATATCTAGAGATGATTGGAAAACCGATGGAATCTGCTTTCTGCAAAGCTTGCCTTTCTGTGACCAGGCAAATTCTTTATAAAACATGGGAGATTATCCATAGAAAGAATATGAACACTTTAGCAATTAATTGTTTGTGAAAATCATTCAAATTCAATAAAACAAAATATTTATTGGTCAAAGAAGCACACTTGAACTCTTGGTGGGAAAGTATCTTTATGAATTATTTTTTGTTTTCATATTTAATTAAATTATTGTTTTTCCTTTCCAATTGAAACATACTTTTTACTTCTCTATATTTGTTTACCACTCATAATTTAACATAATCAAGTGTTAAATATTACTCAACAGAGAAGAAAAAGAAATAAAAGATATTTCTTACTTAGATTTTAACCACTTGTAATTATTTTATATTACAATAAAAAAAAGTATTTTCTGTCATTGCTGGACGTTTTGATCACTGTAAATAAGTACATAGAGTTGTTTGGGAGATACTGTATATGTCTTTATAGCGTAAATTTCACTGCATGATTTAAAGGGTCGTTAGTTGAAGACAATAAAACATTCTAACGCGTTAACGATATTTCAAACGCATTTCAATGCACCTTCGAATGTCCTGCTTTGTGAAGGTTAGGATAGCTTTGAGCGAATCTCCAATATAGGAAATATAAGCTAGTACCGTAGGTGTCATTGTGTCATGGTAAGACCTAGACTTTGAGGTCCCCAGAGGCTAGAAACACCCCCCCCCCACGTTAAGATTTATATAATATATGCGAACCAGCATGATCGGACTATGCTATGAGGTTTATGTTTTCTTTAAGGGGGTTTATGGGTGGTTTTATGGTTAAAAAATTTATTTTCCCCTTTATTTTAGGCCTCATGGGTTTACTTGTTAATGAATATATTTTAATGAAATTTGGAAATTTTGTTTTATTATATGATAAGCTATCATAATTTCAATAAAAATAAAACACCTCAATACCTTTCCTGTAGCAGCAATACAGTATCTAAATAGGAAATAAATCTGACAATTTTAAGAGAATATTTTGGTAGAAATCCAGCCAGATAAATGCAAATTCACTTAGTCTGCAGGTTTGCTGTGGTGGGGGTATTTTATTTTATTTTTGTTCCTTAAATCATTGTAAACCATTTTTTAGAGCCAAATACAATAATTTAGTGTATTGAAGGGGTTAATGACATAGTTAAAATTTACAAAATGTGAATTTAAAATTCCTACGTTATTCTTAAGATGAATAAGTTAAATATTGTTGTAGTTTGCTTGTATGTGGATGTATTTTGATCCAATTTGGCAAATTGGTAAAATAACATTTCACTAAAAATCACACCTTAGCAGCAAATTATCTTCCTCAAATTAGCACATTATCTTCATTTTAGCAGCAAACCTTAGTACTAATTCAACCTAATGTTGTTAAATAGGGAATAAATCTGACATATTTAAGAAAATCTATTAGTGAAAATCCAATGACGATGAAAATGTTCTTAGTCTGCAGGATACTGTGGCGTGGTTTTATCTTGTAGATCTGTTTTTCATTTCGTCCCGGTAGAACCAAGTACTCTTGGGAAATAAGAGGTAGACGGTACTTATCAGTCAAGTGGTGTATTTACTGCACTGTAATATGTCTAAATTCTCTTATCTTAGTCAAAACTAATATGTATTGCCAATCTCTTGATTTTATAGTAAATCTTCTGGTAAAGCTATATCTTTGAGCAATTTGTATTTAATCGCCAAATGAGGCTGCTTACCAGGAAGGAATTTGAAGATTTTTGAACATAGAAATGTTGTCAACTTACAAGTCTATATTTGTTTTCTTATATGAAGACATGTGGCTTAAGTGGGCTTGACCAATAAGTTTTCATCATGTTATGGTTATGTTCATTGGTTTATATTTTGTAAAACAAATCATACCTGGGAACTTCTGTTATGTAAACGTTTACTTTGCGATCTTCACAAACCACAATGTGCTCAAACATTTTTACTAAGATGTACAAACCGTATTCAACTTCGACGTATTTTTAAACAAGCCTTTATAATTTAATTTTAAGGTTTGGAAAGATTTGCTAGTAAGAAAAAGATTAAGAGAAATACCGTTGTTTTCCTACTTTACAGCACTAGTGTGGTAAAGTAACGGACCAAAAAGGTTCGAGGATTCAAAGAAAATTTTAAAACTGTTGTACTTCAAACACCGAAGTATCAGCTGGTGTAACGACCAATTTCTACGTCGTCGTAAAGCCTATATCACGATCGTTGCGTAAACTACTACTTTATTTCAATTCAAGGAACCAGATATTTTAGAATTTACGGTAATATATTAAGAATTATGAACTATATATTTAAGAAATGATGGTTTCGATTTCTAACTGTATCCGAATCTCAACTGTTTAGGTCTGTTTAGGTTTGACTGGTTGCATCGAATCTTTTAACACATCTCATCCACTTTTGCAAGACTTGTTAGATCGAAAACACCACTTTTCCTTGGCAATATAGATTTTTCAAATTTAAAATAATAGTGACTGATTACAAGAACCTCTAATCTAAATACGACACTGTACATTGCCGAAATAAGGTCAACGTCCTCTATTGTAACAACCTGGAAGTCTGAACGGGTTTATCCAATCAATGGAAAAGCAAGGTTTGTATAGTGACTGGGAACGCACTGGGAAATCGACTTGCTTTGCCTTTCCTTTCGAATTTTACCTTTTGTAACACTAGAAATTGCATCAAAAGTGATACAATCAAAGAGTTATTCATCGAATAAATGAAATTATAGTAATTTTATATCATAGCTTAAATAATTACCTAAATAACTTTACAGCACAACTCAAAATTCTCTTCCTCTAGGAAAAAATAAAGTTAAAAGTCGGTAGAATGTCTTATTATATTGTTACCACAAGTCAGCTAAAGATAATGTTAAGAAATATGAATTGTTTCCTTGTGTTTATTATGTTTTTCATCCATTTTAAAACTATCTACTTTGGAACTAGTTCTCTACCTCTAATATATCAACCAAAAAGCAATGCACGTGTTGTGGAATCTCTCCTAAAATAAATAAATTTATTCGGGATCAACACCCTCTAAACATAGCTGAACTGAAACAATGCTAAAGAATGCTTCAGGTTTTACCGGTGGCTTATAAACTCAAATAATAACTAAATTGTTTACACAAAAAATAAGAAACTGAAAAAAAGATAAATTGTGAACACTTTCTTACTAAGACAGCTTGATAAAGCTTCTTTGACTTGAAACATGTAAATAACTGCACCGTTTTAAACCATTTTAACACACCAAACGTTCAAAGACCGTAGTTAAAATTGTATTAAATGAAAAAGCAGTATTTTGCTGTTCAGTGGTGTTAGGTGTACACTTATAACACTTTGGTGGGTTGTGGGGGACGACAAGCTCACATAAATTATTGAAAGCATTTGCTTTCAATGAATTTATAGCTAATTAGTTTTTAAAACCCTTGTCACCTGATGTTTTATTCAGTCCGGCCAATGTGCGTTAAAAGCTTTCAGATTGTACTAGCCTTGTTGAATGTAAATTACCGATTTAAAATTTAGCCAGACTTGGGACGACAACACATTTTGATTCGGTGACAATACTATTCGCAAAATTTTCTATGTTCGCTTAGTTTTATAACTTGTTTGTTGTTAACTCTCTGATCGGTAAACTGTTGATCCCTCTCAATATTTGTATAATCCTTTTTATTTTCATCGCAAGCTAAAGTATTTTAGAACAGGTGTTTAATAAGTTACAATAAACTGACTTTAAATATAAACTGGCAAAGATTCGTTAAAAATTTGTTTGTGTAACTAGTGGGCGAAGTGGCACTAGGCTAGTGTGGAAAGTTTCTCGAGTGCAGAAAAGGCAGTTTGCACTAGTAATATACATTATATTTTTCCCACAATTAATATAAAGTATAGAAATAATTTGTCTTTCAAACACTAAAC
Source organism: Macrosteles quadrilineatus (assembly GCF_028750875.1). Taxonomy (NCBI): domain Eukaryota; kingdom Metazoa; phylum Arthropoda; class Insecta; order Hemiptera; family Cicadellidae; genus Macrosteles; species Macrosteles quadrilineatus. The sequence goes on along the minus strand of NW_026542599.1, from coordinate 404,740 downwards.
AACACGTTTTAGGTTAGGTTAAATCCCCAACAAAATGGGAAACACTGAAACAGCTGATAGTAGTCGTAGTATCTTTAAGTGTTATCAATATATTTCCAAGCGTACACGGATTACGTGCATAGTAAAAGCACGTTGTGTTGTGTTGTTTGGTTGGAATACTGGTGTGCGGCAAAAAAAAAAAAGAGTGTGGGAAGAGTAAGAAAATGCAGCAATTAACAACTTTCTTTACTATAACCAGTGCAAGGAAGCTTGCTTTGTCAGGTGACTGTAGGAAAAATATGTTTGAATAAAATGGTTTATATAAAAATAGATAAATTAAAAGACTTGCTTTTGAGGTTCCTTTAAATTTATTTGTATTACAGTAAATAAATCACAAAGGAAGATGGTTTACATCTTAAATATTTTTTTATTGTACTAACTGAAGACTTGACTCACTGAAGCGCAGCTTACAAGTGGTGGTATGTTATAATAGCCAAGTTCCAGGTAATTACATTATGAAGTTTATAATTATTCATAATATAATTACTCTCATAAGACAACGCAACTTCTTAAGAATTTGGAAACATATTTTGACACCCCTGCCCTTGTTATTAACTAGAGTTATAACTTATAACTAAGTAGAGTTGGGTTATCAAAATAGTTTACGTCGGACTTCAAAAGATGCTTCTATTAGTAGGACGTGCGGTTATATGAACTGCTATTCAAAGAACGATACACACTAATAGGTCGTCCAGTGGTCGAAAACTCGACCAAAAATATGAAATGTTCTAAAAATATTTCCTTTTCTATTTTCACCCTACGCTGCAAATAAAAACATGGGAATTTAATTTCTTCCATTTGTTTTGATTTTCTTTTTATATTTCGTTGTTATTTCGTCACCATGGCAACCCATAAGGCTTATGTATTTTTTAAATTTATTTTTTTGCTTATTTTTTAGCCTATTTTAATTTATAAAGTGATTCTGTACCATCTACAGGAAAATATCTTTCTAACAGTAGCGTAGATTTCCCCTGCGATGCACACGAGCTGAGAAAGGAGGTTTTCAAGAAACATGCTTGCCTATTAATATATTAGATATACACATTTTAGGACTGTATAACTAGATTAAACGTATCTACAGTTAAACCAGTTTTATCATTGACTATGTTTTAGTCATCAACTGACAATTTTGCGTCAGATGAGGGTAATTTTTTTTACTACAGTAACCTGACAAAGTGGGCTTCCTTGCACTGATTATAGTACAGAAAGTTGCTAATTGCCACATTTACTTACTTTTTCCGCACGCTTTATACTCTTGCCGCACTCCTTTTTTGCCACACTCCAGTATTCCAACCAAACAACACAAAACAGCGTGCTTTTATTAGGCACGTAATATGTGTTCGCTTGGAAGTAAGTCAGCAATACTTATATTCCGACTACGATCAGCTGGTGCAGTGTTTCCCATTTCGTTCAATGTTTGTATTTAACCTAACCTAAAAACGTGTTGAATAGTGTTTTAAAGACTAATTATTTACATGCTTTTATAATAACTGTATGAAATATAATGTGTAACGCGAGTGCAAACTGCCTTTCCTGCACTCGATAAACTTGTGCCACTTCGCACACTAGTTACACAAATAACTATTTCATACAATTAAAACGTACTATTTCCCCCTCGTTATATCTATTATTGCATAACAAACTTAGCTGCACAAGGACAAAATAACATTGTTAGTTAGCATTTTTTCCCGGCAACTTTAAACATTTTGCCCACTTATAGCTGGAAAGAGAATATGAATATGTCAAAGTTTTCAGGATGCCACTAAACTATACATAGCTGCCTTACAAACACAAACTGACCTACGAGCAGCAAAGGCTGAAAGTTTCAGGTCAGCGTCCGCCATTGTCAAGCTGAAACTGAGTTTCAAAGTTGATCCAATCACTGAAAAGTCCAAGCCTGTGAATTGATTGGAACTTCTAGGAAATGGACCTCACTGTGTCCACTCTGTAGTCAACGTCCGCTAAACCTATATGGCGACTTCATTTGGATCATCTGGGTTAAAGTGTGCTTCAGTTAAGTTAGATTTGATTAAAATCTATTCAGATAAGTTAGATTTGATTGAAATCTATTGTTTGGATGAGGGGGTAGCATTTGGATGACTAAAATATAAGTTAGACGGGGATTAATCACCAGTTCAGTCAGTTTTCGTAAATTTTTAATAAAACAATAATTAATTTTATTGTTCTCAAAGGCAATACTCTTGTCTGCTTCAAGTGACTGTAGTTTTCTAAGTTTTATTATTTACTGTACCTTAGAATAATATTTTGATCAAAAAACCTAAATTAAATATTTTACTCGCTGACGGATACTAGGCTTGAGTTTTTTATTAAAATAAAATTTACCAATGAAAAACAATTGAAACTAACAATGGTTACTGTCAATAGCTTCGTATTCCCACCAGCTTCTGTTTAACTATTCATTTTCCATTATAATATTATGTTAATTGATGGTTTAAAATCTTAAGAGCTACAATTGATTTAGTTTGAACGTATATCTTGAGTTACTATAATAATTGTCTCCCAAATATAGCATTGCTAATCCACCCAGTGAGTGTAGCTATGTTTTATCATGACCAAAATCCTGATATCAATATTGATTAGGTTTTATACCTCTTTGACGACCAATGATACAAACAATTTGTATCTTTATAGCCAAAATTACGACCACTATTTGTAACTCTTATCCCAAAAGTGCCAGACGGCTTACAGAGTTTGGACAGCCGTTGGGAAAATGTAACGAATAAAATTAAATTACAAAAATAATAGTAAATATTTAAAGGATTACTAAATTTACTTTAGTAAACCAATTGTTGGTGTCAGACTTAAATTAAATCATCATCAAATCGTCACAACAAGAATCAAAGGCTATTGAACAGGTAACAGTTTATTTAATAATTTAAATCTTCAATATCCAGTAGTAGGAAATGAACTATATCTCCATGGCCACCATTTTGAAAAAAATATCTTTATTATTTTAGACGTAGTTTATTGCTACTATAAATCGTATGCCAAATTTCATAAGGCTATATTACGAAACCGTTTTCGATATATGAATTTTAAATTCTAAATATCAAAATGGTGAGTATCTCACCACTAAGGCATAAAAAAAATGTTTTTCTTGATTTTCATTAGATTTTTTGCCCATAAAATCATTTTCCAAAGTTTGGCTGTTTACTTTCGGTAAACCCTGTATATCACACCATCAAATGGTGTTCTTAAACATTTTTTATACAAACTAAGCATACATAGTTAAATATATAGATCAAGACGCAATGAAAATAAAATGTGAAAGTATCTTTCTCGACGCAGGAAGAATGTTTTCTTGTTGTAACAGAGGAGCCCTCAATACAAAATGACGTCATATGCGTCAGTAAGGGTACAATGCAGCTATTGTTGACTTGTTATGAGAAACAACAATGCTAGCCACTTGCGTGGACGTATCTGCTGTATTCTTGCAAAAGTACAATGGTTCGGACCACGTATATTAGAACAGAAACGGTATGGATCATAAACATAAACAATGATGTCACTGGTCCGAAATCTACACTTTTTAATACGCAAGCAGGTTTTTTGTGACAATTACTCCTCCGAAACTACTGAACCGATTGACATGTTATTGGCGTCATTGGGAAGAGCGTAACGTGAAGTTGTGCAGGAAACTTTCTTTTTAGGAAAATAATTAGAGAGTGAGGCCCTGGGGCCCTTTAAAGTTTCGTATTTCTCCATAAGATTAACATGGGAAACAAACATTGTTATGAAACTCCAGCTGTTGTCAGAAATTAAAAGTGAGAAGAACATATGTTAATTGTAAAATTGTGACAGAGAGGTTATGCAGAAAATCAGGTAGTTAATGGTTATTTGGTGCTATTAAAATAAAGACTGAAATTTGCAAACGTACTGGCGACAATGAGTGATACCATGCAGACTACATTATCATTGACAAAGACCAACATGGACAACCTATTGCGGCTATAAGTGGGAAACATTTCTAAGATACACTAAAAGCCAGATCACCTTTTGATAAATGATAAAATATTTACAAGAAATGTTGATTATATTGAACTGTTAAGTACATTGTGAGTATTATCATTAGTTACGTAATCTTTGAGTTGACTCTTTTAAACTCATCGGAATTTATGACTTATATTTGTTCTTAAATAAGTTATTTGTTTTTAAATAGCTTCCTTGCGATTGCTCGATGTCGAGCAAAATGTACGCTAGTAAACGTTATTTTGTTATATTAGTATTTTAATAAAACTGTCAAACAGCTGTTACTTCTATTAGTATAGGCATTTGGGTCAGTGACGTCATTTGTTCATGTATTTGATCCATACCGTTACTGTTCTAATATTCGTGGTTTGGTCTATGTTTTCTTAAAAATAAATTAACGCAAACTGAACATTTGTCAAAGTCCATGCTATGGTGTAATTTAAAGAACACCTCTAAATGAGAATTTACAAAAGATTTTTACAAGTTAAATGTAAGATTAAAATTAGTTCAGTTACGTATTACATGGTATTACGGTTGTATAAATAAATTGCAAAGAACACCAAAGTATTTGATTATATTTTGTTTTGCTACAGTATGGGATATAATATGTGCGAAATGTTAGGCCTATAAAACTGTCCATTAATAGCTTAATTTTAAACATATTAAATTGTATTTTATATTTTATACCAAATATACAGTATTATCGCGATGAGGTGTGATTGTATTAAATTATTTTGGATTCAGTTTTAATATAAACGCTCTTTACACTTATAAACGTGGAAATGTAATTATCCGTAATATATTTTCATTAATTTCATCTATTTTCATCAAATTCATTTTCTTAACATTTATCAAAAAAAGTTGCTGAATGCGTTATCTTTCCAATGTCAATTATTATTCAATACAGTGAATAAGTCCTTTTCTTTACATAATTATTACTACCCTTATAATATCTCCCTACCTAAGGCACCATAGGTTTACCGTAAAATCTTTCATCCACGTTGTTTCCAAGATTATTTTAAAATGTTGATGCATTTATTCTGTTTTGCTTTCATAAGGATACATTTCCAATATAAAAATGCGTTCCTTTTGCGATAAACATTTTATGTTAAGGAAACAAGTTTATAAGTTATTTACTCACAAATTTTAATATTTGAAATTTGGGTAAAATTGAGGGATCTTTTTAGTAAATTATGTTGAGTTTGAAGATTTTAATTAAGTAAGAATTTACTTAATTAAATAAAGTAATTAAGTAATTAGCCGGCTGTTGGCTTAAATGGAGGCTGTAGTTATAAGCTTCAGTTTTTAATTAAATCACTGAATATTTTAACAATTTTAATAAAATATTCAGTACAAAGAAAGTCAATATCAGTTACACTATAATTTTCTACAGGATGTAACGTGTTATTTTATAGTATTAAATTATGAATACATCCAAGAGTTTGAATTTTGGAGAGGTGCGTGTCCTAAGTTAATTTGACATTAAATAAAGTGTTTTCAACCAACCAGAAAAATAACCATAGGTTTGAGTAGTTTTACCATACTTTCATGGAGTATATTATGCAAAGGCGCCTACAGTCATGTCGTTATTGATGTTTATATGTTTATTAAATTTGCACCTACATGTATTTTCTAAGGTTTTGGAGCTAGACTCTTATTATTTAAAGTTTGAATCATTGGAAAAATTTCAAACCCTATAGAGTATTAATTTTAAAACTGGTGGAGCGAGCTGGTCTGGTGGTAGAGGGTCTTTGGTCCCCGAGTTCCCGGGTTCAAATCCCACCAATGGATTTTATCTAATTATAATTGCTTCTAGACCTAGTCTCAAGATATGTAGGAAGCAATTCCAGGCGAAAACTTAAATAAATATATCAAAACAGGAATAATGTAGTACTGTACAACTTAAAGTTGTTTACCTAATGTTTAAGTTATGCATACAAAATTATTTCAACAATGACAATTCACCATCCAGTTAAAATTATCCTCAGTTTTGTGTACTTTGCACTTAACCTGGTAGCTAATTAATTCAAAAGTTTTTAAAAGTTGACTTATAATTTTAAGATTTTAAAACTTCTCAAATTGCTAATAATCAATTGTTGAAGAATTTTCAAGCAATTAAATACTATTTTAAAACAAAATTACTATTTTTAATAAAATTAATCATTTACAATAACGCTCCAAGAAATATTAAAAGTTCCACCTACAAAATTGTTTTATAGACACCAATTCAATCTGTTAATCACGACCGATCGTCAACCAGTCAATATAAGGGATGGAATATATTTTAATAAATTTGTTTCCAATTTTACCTGCACAGGCCAGAAGTACGTAGATGATAGCGGAGATGGCGACACAGATGTGCATAGCTTGCGACATGTCGCCGAATGAGACTCAGCCAAGCGACATGGGGGGTTAAAAGGCAAAACTCTCCCCCTGCCCTTACACCCACCCCGCCAACGCAACTACTTGTTGCTTGGCTAAGGAAACGTATTGTACCACGAATTTCCTGACGATTTTACTATGTTCGGAAGTGTTCTATTGTATACAAGCTAGTTCGAAAATAAATTAAGTTAATTGGTTAAATTACTTTCCCAGCCATGTGATTCGTAACTGGTTTAAATTAACATTACATATTCTTCCTTGGATAAGGATACATATTGTACAAATATCCTGAAGTGTGTGTTTAGTGTGCTCAGTTGGAATTGTTCTGTTGTATACAAACTAATTCTTTTACTAAGTCTTTTAGCCACCCCAACCAAAAATAAAAACTTGGATGCATCTGATCACATTTTATTATTAATATCCCACTATCACATCCTAGGAGGTTTGGTCCCAGCCCGAAACTGTTTTACACATTACATTAGGCTAGTCCTAGAGGGTCACGGTATTATCACATGGATTAAATCTATTGGTGGTTAAAGGGATTTGAACCCGGGATCCGAAGACCTGTGCTCTACCACTAGACCAGCTCGCACCCCGTCGGATTCCAAATGGATTTTTATCAAAGTGTTAATACTGCAACCCTGGAGTCATATGTAAAACTATTCCACCTGTTAGAGCCTAGTTACAAAATGCTAAGGAAGGTCATAAACAAATCCTTTACCCTAATATATTCCGTGTCAAGTCTGAGGTCCATGTGAACTTACAAGTAAGGCTTAAGGAGACTGGAAGAATCTTAGACAATTTTAAGATGTATTAAGCGTATTTGATGCCAAGTATGGGTCAAATATTCTGTAAGATGGTCTTTCGTGCATTCTCAGAAAATTAAAAGCAGCTGGATTATTTACTATTTATTATAATTTAGTAAAAGCTAAATTTTCCTAATTGCAAAATTAATCCTTTGCTTTGATTTTATACACAACCTAGGATGAAATAAACTAGGCTCTCCTGAAGAATGTGCAGTCAAAGATGTCGTTAATTAACTAACACTAATTAACTAACCTTAAAAACAATCAAGTATTTTATAGTCCAAGCTAACAGGTCAGTTGCTACATAATGAATTTCAATTCTTAGAACAGTCTACTGTTTCTTTTAGTTTGGAGAACCAAAGCAAACCCCTGTAGAATTGTATTCTCTTTCCAAAGACATCAAACGCAGTATATGTTAAAAAATAACGGCTTTAAGGTTCAACAGATTACGTCGATCTTATGGGACATCAATCCAATATGGTACTGCCCACTCTTAATTCTCACTGCATTCCTTATCTTTCTCATATCGTACAAGGTGGTCAGACGTTACATGGAAACATCAACAACAAAATGGAATAATTAAGCGATATTTGGGGCAGCACATAAACTGTAAGCGTTTGTTGGAACTGTTTGTTGCATGGGTCACGCCAAGCTAGCGTGATGTACTACGTAACGGTCTATGTGACGTACAGATTTTAGCATCACGCTGGTCAGTTGGTGCTGGGAACAATGACGTCATGGACTAAATGTAACCACTTATTTAAGTTGCTGTTAGAGGAGAAGTGCTAATCTTACTAATATTATAAATGTGAAAGTTTGTGTGTTTGTTTGTTTATTTGTTTGTTTGTTTGTTTGTTTGTTTGAAGTTCAATCACGCTTTTACTACTGGTCGGATTGGGCTGAAATTTGGTATGACGATAGCTCACATTCCCGATTAACATATAGACATATTCTTATCTCAAAAATCCTTTCGGGCTCCGCCCCAGTGGCTCTGGAGTTTCCCATGTTAACCTTATGAGTTATTCATATTTAATATTCATTTTTAAAAGCGATTAAAGGATTTTGTCAGCTGTTTCAATTACACAATTTGTTCTATGATATTCAATATTATTAAAAGTTATAAGTTTCAACGACAGGGTGCAGCAATATTATTTGATTTTTCATTCATGACAACATAGCTAATTTGAACCAAGCCGCAACAAAAGGCTGTGATGCACAATGAGAACTGTTAAAGTAGGATTGTTTAAGTTTATGTTTTTTTAATTTATAAATAATTTTTTGATATTGTGCGGATATTCGATGGTTTACTTTTTATTGTTGAGGTGTAGTCAATCAATCAATCAATCAATCAACCATTGAGATGGGGACGCCACTTAGGTGCGTATTTTAACCCAAATATGAGTGAAGGATGAGTGTAGAATGGTGTGAGATGATCTGTGTAGCTTTGTTACTGACTAAGATCAGCTGTTTCATTAGCCAGGATCATTTATTTAAAGCCCAATGATCAGGAACAGCTGGGTCCAGTTTCGAACCATCAAAAAGCTACTGACCTTTCTCAGTGGTAGAAGATTATTGCTATGGTATATGTGTATATGCGGTCTATAGCTTCCGTAAATTAAAAGAACCAAATTTTCTCAAACCGTGTCCTTTTCCATTGCAAACACAAAGCATGAGTATAACCGCAATAAGCATTTTATACTTATACGCAAACCCCGTACGAAGGACGGGTATTCTGCTAGTTTAAAATAAAAAGGTTACCGGTTCCTGAGAAGGGTCAAAAACCTTTTGCCTTAAAACTGGAACTACTTTGGCCATGATCATTGAGATTTTAATAATGACAAATAACGGTAAATAAACAGCTTGTCTCTCAAATCTACACGCCCAATGCGTCTTACTCTATTCTACACTCTTCTTCACTTATATTTCGGCTAAATACGCACCTCAGTTGCGTTCCCAACTTAATTATCATCATCATTATGAGATGGGGACGCCAACTAGGTGCATATTTCAACCCAAATATGATTGGTGAAGGATGAATGTAGTTGTGACACGATCTGTGTGGCTTTGTTACCGACTGAGATCAGCTGTTTCATCAGTCAGGGTTATTTTATCAAAGACTAACCAACACAAGGGAGTATGTTTAAAGCCCAATGATCAGGGACGACTGGGTCCAGTTTCAAACCATCAAAAGCAATTGACTTTTCTCACAATCGAACCAGTGAGCTTATGATTGCCAGGCGAGCTCTTTAACCACTTAGCCATATAATTCTGAAATATCTCCTTTTCTATGTGATAAATCAAACGATGTGGTATATTCTAGATTCACACATCGTGTCTTCAATAATAATAGTTTACTTTCAGTTAAGTTTATTTAAAAGACTAGTTATGAATCAATAGACGTATTATTAAATGACAAGTTACTTTCCCTTTAGTATAAATAAATATAGCTAACCATAAGCAACCGCAACAGCCCTGACATTAACATAACAACTCGATGTGTACCTGCAGCTAACAATAAAACAACAAATGATAGGTGTGTCAGGCGAGTAGAAGTATTTTCAATCAAATAACAATCGTTGATAAGGTGAGCAGAAAGTTCTTAAGTCATACTACTTAAATCAATACGATAGTACAACCTTGCTATACACGAAATAGTAACACATTTAACGTAACAATATGTAGAAATCCATCATTGTTTTCTCAACTATTACAAATAATTATTTATAGACTAAAACGTATTTAAACTGTTTGGTTGAAAATCTGAGTAATTACTGTAATCCAAAATACGTCATCAAGAGCACAAGCTGAGGATTTATCAGAACGTCAAATGAATATTGAAGTCCCATTGTTGACGTCATCGTCGCCAACGTCTGTATCGCACGATTCGTATTATCATAATTGTTGCGTTACCATAAACGTTGATGTTCTATTTGTTACAGTATTCGTGTAGTTCATTGGTACAGTTGAATGTAACACTATTCTCTTGTTTGTTGTCGACAAACCCGTGTATTTATAAGTACTAGAGGTCGTCCAGTGGTCGAAACTCGACCAAAAATATGTAATGTACAGATTTCTCTATTTTAACCTCACACTGTAAATAAAACATGTGATTGGAGTTTCTTCCATTTGTTTTGATTTTCTGTTTATATTTCGTTGTTATTTCGTCACCAGCATAGCAACCCATATGATCCATGTTAATTTTTTCAAATTTTAAACTCATTTTTTGTGCTTATCTTTGAGCCTATTTTAATTTATAAAGGGATTCTGCACACCTACAGGAAAATAGCTTTCCAACGGTATGCGTAGATTTTCCCTACGATGCACACGAGCTGAGAAAAAAGGTTTTAAAGAAACATGCTTGCCTATTAATATATAGACGAGAGGTCGTCCAGTGGTCGAAACTCGACCAAAAATATGTAATGTTAACTTACTCACTTCTCTATTTTCACCCCACACTGTAAATAAAACATGTGATTGGAGTTTCTTCCATTTGTTTTGATTTTCTGTTTATATTTCGTTGTTATTTCGTCACCAGTATGGCAACGCACAAGATCCATGTTAATTTTTTCAAATTTTTAAACTAATTTTTTGTGCTTATCTTTAAGCCTATTTAAATTTATAAAGGGATTCTGCACACCTACAGGAAAATAGCTTTCTAACGGTATGCGTAGATTTACCCCACGATGCACACGAGCTGAGAAAAAAGGTTTTAAAGAAACATGCTTGCCTATTAATATATAGATAGATAGATTGTTTATCTAACGAAAGTAATGTTTATGTCAGGGAAAGTCAGCTGATCACTATTTGTTTTTAGTATGAAAATTGAAGATTTTCGAAGGTCCCAGCTGGAAATGGGCAATTTTCGAATACAGAGTGATGAAAAATACATACTGTTTAAAGGCACTCAAATATTGCTAAGGGTAGTTTGTTTCAAAGTACCTACTGTATAGGATTCGTTTTTAAACGTGGATGTGTTATTTATTTTCTGTGGGATATATTTGCGACAAAACACACAGACTATTTATAGTGAACATTTGGTTAAATCCATGCATGGGTGTGAAGTAAAATTGCATACGTATGTTTGATGTTTTTTTATAAAAAATAATTACTTTATCAAGTGCTATTGTCTTTGACATTTCCACATTGGATACGGCAAGTAAGCTTTTATATAATATATTGAAATCAATTAATTCACTATTGATCTTTGTTTTATGCTTGTTTTCATTTTATTTAACTTATTTTGCGTTGAAGTAGAAGGTTGAACAGAGTGCAATTTACTACAAGATAAAGAATAGTGTAAACATATTTTTTGATTGGTTTAACACATTTTTAAAGCGGATAGTAAATGAAGTGTAGTAGATGAATTATAAACACATAGCCACTCTCTAAATTATACAGGATATAAACTTACTTGAGATAATTTAATGCAGCTGGATGGCAATATAGTGAATTAATTTAATCAAAAGGGAAGGAAGTTCAACTTCATTAGAAAATACCTTAAACTATCCTTTGTCCACCATGCTAAGCAATATTATATTCCTAGACCTAAAAGCCACACAACCTACAAGATCTTCAAAGGACATACTTTGTCCTCATCGAGGTAGAAGGATTGACATTATCCTTTTAACCAATATTGTTGAGACAATGTGTCTGTCTAATGACTTTGTTATCTAAAATGTTTTAATATAATAAGTAAATCACATCAAACCCGTAGATTTATCAAATTTCCTATTGCTTTATTTCATTGTGAATTATATTTTTTAAATTTTTACCTAAGGAGCGGAAACTGTACAAACCTTTGTGTCGTACCTATCGTCAACCCTTTTATCAGAAATTATAATATATCGCCCAATCGCTGGGAATAGATCCAGTGACCTATCGATCTTAAGAGGAATATACCAAACACTCGATTTATCCATAACTAGGATAATGGTAAATAAAAATTAACAACGAGGAAAAACTAATTCCCAATGTTTTCAAAGCACAGTTCTGGTAATGATGGACGGTCGCATTGCCTCCTCTCGTACAATGAATGGGTTGTTCATTGTTGTCGCCTTCCTATGTTGGGTACGAGGGTGGGGGTGTGCGAGTGGGTGGTTTTCAGCGAAACCATCCCAAACAGCAGGGAGTCCTCTATCAGTTAAACATGCTTAACGACTCAACTTTTACTGCTTGTGGAACTGAATCACAAACAGTGTTAATTTGATTCTCTAGTAGAATAAATATTTGGAGACCACAGATCAAACTTTAATTAAACTAAATATTATATTATGTGGTTGAGTCATGGTATGTTGCCGTTCATGTAATTCACCATATTTGCAATGTTAATTAATTAAGCATAAGTCAATCAAGATTCTATTTTTTCCAATTTTAAACTATATTAAATTTATTGTGCTGTTAGAGTACAATAAGCGTTTTTAAAGTTTCCAATTTATTATGGAAATGACTGGTTTTTGGACTATGTATAACTTGTATATAAAAACACATGATTTTTATATGCTTCAAAACGCGTTTGGTATTCAACTAAACATAGGAAGAAGGAAACTGAATTTTATTAAGATCTATTTCTGTTGGTGTAAGATTGCTAAAATTTATATGACATGTATTATATTAGTAAACTGATATTGTGTTTCTAATTTGGATTCATAGCTCTATCTATAAACCTTTGACTGTGATTTTTTACTTTAAAATCTCTATTATGTAACAGCAGAAATCAAATCACTATAGTAAGAAAAGATAATGACGATTAATTTTTACTTTCTTCCCCTATAGGGCTACAAAGTATACCAAGAAAATATTGTTTCATGGACATTTATGAGTTTGAGTTTTGGGTGGATTTATTATTAGGCCCCCTGAGCCCAAAATAGTGGGTTTCGATGTGATGTGTTGTCCGATTTTGATAAAAATGGTATTTGGGTATTAATCTATGGTGTCTCCAGGTTTTTATTTTTTATTTTGATTTTTAATTGTGATTTACCCATAAATGTACATAAAATAACGGAAAATAGTATTTAAAAATTGCTCGGTTGATGATAATTACTCTCACCACTTACATGATAATGGTGTTTACAAGGTAATTGGAGAAATAATGTGTCAGATTCCTGCTATGTACCGTTTATTTTTTCGTAATGATTAAAATATGATGTTACTAAAACCGATTAAAAATATAAATGTAATTGTCACACTAAGTCGTAAATCTTTTTTTTTACTGAAACTAAAATTTGTAGTTAGTATTTCGTTGATATTTATTTGTCATACAGTTCTTTTTTTATTGTACATATACATTTTACAAATGGTTCTATATAATGTAGTTATAAAAAATTAATCCATGGATTATTCAATCTATATAGTTATAATATATCGAACAATAAAAAATATTCTGAATTGTCAAATGACTTGGTAGTAAAAACAAAGTTTAACCGTAAATTAAAATTAAATTAGTAAAGTGTGTGACTTAGCTGAACCTTTACTTTTTAATTTTTTGTTTTAGCGAATTTCCCTATAGGGAAGTAGCTATTACCGTAGGTGGCACGGTAAGACCTAGACCCGGGACCGATTTACTTTTTCATTTTGATGTCCCCAGAGGCCAAAAACACCATTCGTTCAAATTTTTATACATGTATATATATATATATATAGACATATATATATATATATATATACGTCCGTGAACGCGATAACTTGATTAATTTTTGTCCGATTTTGATGAAATTTGGTTTAAAGGTGTAAAGCGGGATAAACTTGAATGAGTTCGCGAACCAGCACGATCGGACCATGGGAACGGGGCTTTACGGGGGGTTTTATGGGGTAAAAATTGGTTTTTCTCACTTTTGACCCTCAAAATACAAAATTTCCCAATTTCTCTTTAGACCTTTTTAAAGAGCTTAAAAAAACAAATAATTTAGTATATAAAAGTATTTTTGTTCGATTATTAGTAACGGAGAAAATTAAAAAAATTGTAAATTTAAAATTCCCATGTTATTCTTATGGAGAATATTGTCAAATGTTGTGTAGTTTGCTTGTTTATGGATATATTTTGATCAAACTTGGCAAATTTATTTATTTTGTACTAAGCTATCAATATTTTACTCATAAACGCACTTTATTAGTTTCCTTGTAGCAGCAAACCTAGGTACTCGTTAAACCTAATGTTATTAAAATATATTTAACTGAAAATCAATTCAGACAAATGGAAATTCGCTTGGTCGGCAGGTTTGCTGCGGCGGGGGTATTTAAGTTTTTATTTCAATTTTAAAACTAGGGTTCTTACATATGGATTAACTGATGCAATAATAACCATATTTGCGTTAACAACCAATTTAAATATGAATTATAACTCTTTACACATATTATTGTGGTGTAAAAAGTTTACTACAGTACTAGAACATTATGCAGAAAGTACAAGTTAAAACATTATGCATGTTTCTAACAGAAAGCTCCGTAGAGAATGCGGAGGAGAAATGGTTTCGGAGAATCCAACCACCCACTAAATCCACCCCCGTTGAAAAGGAAATCGACAACAATGGAAATTCAACAAGAAATACCCAGCCTTGTAGTAGCGTAGTCGTTTTAACTGTTAAGAGGTGAGTAATTACCCACTTCTCTAAATGGTAGTAGTCGGTGGGAAAAAAATCAGCTTGTTACTAATTTTTTCCACCTAAAAACACAGGTTGACTGGACTATATGGAAAGTTCCCTTTGGAAAGCAATTACGACCTTATAGGGCAATTTAAGAAATAATGGATAGTTTTGCGCAAGGTATCTCGTCATAACAAACATTTTAAGTATATGGTTTATGAGGGCGTGACTTGTAGTTTTCTCAAAAGTTCATGGGTACTTTTGGCTTTATATATAGATATTATTGTTCTCAAATATTTGACCTGAGTTGCGTTCATCGAACAAATTAGCCAGCAACTTTAAATCCCTTCATAAAAACAAACAGATTTTCAAAATAGCAGATTCTTTGTTATTACCAACTAGAGCTTGTAAAAATAGTCATGCAATTAGGAAACAAACTTCTATATTTAGCAAGCACCCTTGAATTTTCTTTAAATGTTGAAGTAGATTGATTAAAACAAAACTGCAATTGTATCCGCGAATCCACTACGCCCTAACAATGTCTTTGTTGAATTTAACAAACATCTCTAGTGATTGGTTTTATGTTTTATTCTTAAGTCCTACTCTGTCCTATTCTGTGCGCGTAAAATAACTTCAAAATTCGATGGTGAAATACTCCAAATAAATATAGGCTTGGTTAGTGTTTTGAATGTTCAAAATAAAGGTTTAACAACATAATATTATAAATTTATTATCCTCTATTAGTTAACGACAAAGTAGAAAATATTTTGTTAAATTAACATAACAACGCGACTGTTATGAGGTCGCGTCGAAGGTTTTTTAACATGGAGGTTTGCGAACATACTCAATTGTTTTCAATGTTTTTGGACATTGAGGTTTCTGGAACATGTTCAATGTTTTTGAACATTGATGTTTCCAAAAATCTTCAATGTTTTTGAACATTGAAGTTTCTGGAACATGTTTAATATTTTTGGACATTGATGTTTCCGAACATGTTCGAAGTTTTTGAACATTGAGGTTCTAGAACATGTTCAATGTTTTTGAACATTGATGTTTCCAAAAATCTTCAATGTTTTTGAAAATGTGTAAAATTTTTGAACATTGGGTTAGTAGTTTCGCAAATATACTAGCCAGTTTAATGGACTTGACATAAAGAATTACATTACAAGTAAGTTTGTGCTATGGTACATCTTTAGGTAATTTGCAAGGATAAATTTAAAGTAAACAGATTAGGTAGTAGTTCTTCTTTTCTCTTTAAATGCACTTTGTTTAGTCTTTATGTAGCTGAGCAGTAAAGAATATAAACAGTGTTAAACTGTTGATTGATTAAAATAAAACTAATTTTTATTTTCTGTTATAGGTGAGTGTATATTGTGATTTATTATTGTATATTTTGCTTTGTGAATTATTTCAACAATTTACTCTTTATTAATTTTAAAGCTCACAATATTACTTCTCGTTCTCGTTTTACCGTCGACTAAACCAACACAAGTAGACTTCAAATCCTGCAACATTTTAAATGGTGTAAAATTTTAAATTACTGATTTCTATAGAATAAACTAACTTTTTTCTAAAGTGAAATCATAGACCAACCGACACAAGAAGACTTCTCACCCCATTGCAAATATTGAAGCTCGTTTTCATGTCTAGTTCATGTTGGTGACACTCGTCGATTGTGTCAACGAAATTTTGTTACTATTATTTTAGGGTTATTTTATGATCTGTGCTTTACATTTTATTTTATTGTGTATTTATCTAGTTTTTCTAAACTATTAATTTTCATCTTTTGCTATACCCCCTAGAATACTTTGCTGCTTACAAAATTATTCGGCCAATGATTTAAATTTGTGTAATGAAATCAACAAACATTTATTTGTTTTAGGTATGTTCAATACCACCATACAAAATAACGAATCTGAACGTTTGCAGTTTAAAATATTCTCTGAGTAAGTTCGATGTTGCTAAATACATTAAGTACAATGATTTTAAACACTCTGAACTCGTTGAATATAAATTCGGGAAATAAACGTGTCTTCTATTGTTAAACACTATTTCTGACATTAAATATATTCTTTCCAAGATACGTAGTTCTAGTTTGCTTTACTAATGAAATTGTGTACGAGTATCAACCACAAATTGCAATATATTGATTGTATTGTATACCCTAGAACGTGTGTATTGGATGTCTTAATTAACACTTGTACCAACCCTACAACGTGATGTTATGTGTTTTGGCATCACAATATTGTAGCTTGGTACACCTTATTTATAAACAGCAGGATTTATAAGTGTATTAATAACTATGTTAACTACACTGAATTGAATACCGTTGTCCCTTCCTCGTTTTAAAAGGTCCAAATACTATTCTACCTCTAAACTCTTAAAACTCGAACACAAAGTAACTTTATTTTCGTATGTCAAACGAGTAAGTCCTTGATTCTTTCACTGTAAACAGATGAGTATAATGACATAAAATGAGGTTACTAACCTGTCGTCAATCAGTCCTCTATTGTCTTTGATGACTATAGTTTCGGGGTTATAACCCCATTTTCAAATCTTCTCTTCAGTCGTCAAATGTCAAACATATTTTCTTGCGTAAGCCGTCGTCAAAATTACTTTACATATACACATAAACACACACGAAAACATTTATAAATACAAAGCATGTACATGCGCGTGAGGCCGGCCAAGGACAAAACCAGACTGCAGGGTTTGATAAGACTGTAGGTTAGCCGATGCCTACTTGATGGTGTTGACCTTGGGGGAGGGGAACCAGCTGTTTATCTCCTCTATTGTTCTGTAGTTTGGTCACTCTGTCAAATAAAATGTTTGATCCAAAATTTAACTTCTCGTTCAAAACATCATTTGGGGAATTTTTGATTGCCTTGTAAATTTCAAATGTTTCCAGAACGTTCATTTTATTACCTTTATTACATTTGTGTAATATCTCTAAATTATCTATGCAACTGTTGACATTGTGATTTTCGTTCATTAGGTGTTCTGCAAACTTAGATTTTTGTGTTTGCAATTTAGGCTTGGGAAGGTGTTCTACATACCTTTTCCTAAATGAACGACCTGATTGACCTATATATACCTTGGGACAATCGTTGCATGATAATCTGTACACGCCAGATGTTTCAAGACTGTTACTATTATCAGGAGGGGATGTGTTCAATTGTTGTTCTAATTTATTGGTAGTCTTACATGCCAGAATGATGTTTTGTTTTTTTAATTCATTTTTCAAAGTGAAATGTAGATTATTGCCAAACTCAATGGATACGAATTTAGAATTATGTTCATCTGGAGACTTTTTGTTCTTCTGTTTATTAATGATCTTATCTATAATGCTGCTTGAGTAACCATTATTTACTGCTATGTATTTTAGAATTGTGTATTCAATGTTGTAATCTTCTTGGGTCATTGGCACCTTTAAGAGTCTATTCACAAAACTATTATATGCGGCCATTTTATGAGATTGCGGATGATTTGAAGTGGCGTGAATAGTATGGTCGGTGGTTGTAGGTTTCCTGTAGATTCTGTATGTAAGTTTATTGTTGTTTTTTATTAATGATAGATCAAGGAAGTTGATGGAATGATTCTGTTCAGTCTCCAAGGTGAATTGCAAATTATTGTATATACTGTTCAAATAATTATTGAACAAGTTTAACTGTCTCACATTTCCATTGAATAAAACAATAGTGTCGTCAACATACATTTTATAGAATTTAATTTTATTATCAAATTTGTTATTTTCGGAGAAAATATATTCATTTTCAAAATTGTTGAGGTAAATTTCTGAAAGAATACTAGACAGTGGAGAGCCCATAGCTAACCCTTCTTCCTGTAGATAGAATTTTCCGTTGAAGGAAAAGTAGTTTTGTTCCAAAACTATTTCAAGTAAACTAATTAACTCATTTATAGCATCGGCTTCAAGTTCAGAGTAAGTTAGCAGGTTGTTTTTTGTAATTTCAAGAGTTTTCTGAACTGGGATATTTGTGTACAGGTTTACTATGTCTAGTGAGGCTAAGGTGTGTCTATTTTCTATCTTCATATTTTTAGTAAAATCAATTAACTCTAGGCTATTTTTAAGACTGTGGTTGTTGTTCAATTTTATGTTGCTCCGAAGTATCCTGTCTAGTGTTTTTGATATTTTGTATGATGGTGCAGTGGTAAAATTTACTAAAGGTCTCATCGGCATATGTTTTTTATGTATTTTAGGTAGCCCCTTCAGTGCTGGTGCTTTAGGCTTAATCATTTTTAGGTGATTACACTTTTTCCCATCTAAAATGAAATGTGATTTATTCATTGCGTTTTTTAAGGCAGTCTGGAATTTCTCTGTGGGATCATTAGGAATTTCTTTTATGTTATTGTCTCGTAAAAAACGTAACACCTTTTCATTATATTCCAAAGATTTCATTATCACAACAGTTTGTCCTTTATCTGCCTTAGTGATTATGCAATCATTAGTTACTAGCTTTTCTTTTATTGCCTTTATAAGTTTAATTTCAATTTTTTGAGAATTATTTTTATGTTTCTTACCATCTAAAATAGATTTTATTTTCTTATCTATTACATATCTCACATAATTTCTGGAGTTTTCGTCATTGATGGAACAAATTGCAATCTCAGCATTTAGTATTTCAGATATCAAGTTTTTGTTCCAATTTCCACCTGATAAACTATGTTTGAGTCCTTTGTTTAGAATGCTCATTTCGTCGTCAGTAAAAACGACATCTGTGTAGTTTTTAACTCTTGGGTAAAATTGGTGATTTATTAAAAACTGTTCAATGGGCTTAGCTTGTTGTTCAATTAATCTATCTAATTTCTTTTTCTGGGTTTTCTTTTTCTGGAAGATGATTTTATCGATTTTACTGTTGATATTATTGATTACTTTATCAATCTGTGAAGGGTGCAAAGCATTTAATAGTTCTAAATGTTTTCTCATAAGTAAAGTATTTAACAAATTTTTCTTTCTGTATAAATATTTAATTTCATTTTTGACCCATATTATTTCTGCCAACGACTTGACTTTCTTAGCTACAAAACTTTTGTTCTTAATTTTTATTTGTACATAGTTTGGTATTACATTCATGTCTAGGCATGTTTTGTTGAATTTTATGTTCTGACCTGTGCAAATTACAAAAAACAACCTGCTAACTTACTCTGAACTTGAAGCCGATGCTATAAATGAGTTAATTAGTTTACTTGAAATAGTTTTGGAACAAAACTACTTTTCCTTCAACGGAAAATTCTATCTACAGGAAGAAGGGTTAGCTATGGGCTCTCCACTGTCTAGTATTCTTTCAGAAATTTACCTCAACAATTTTGAAAATGAATATATTTTCTCCGAAAATAACAAATTTGCTAATAAAATTAAATTCTATAAAAGGTATGTTGACGACACTATTGTTTTATTCAATGGAAATGTGAGACAGTTAAACTTGTTCAATAATTATTTGAACAGTATATACAATAATTTGCAATTCACCTTGGAGACTGAACAGAATCATTCCATCAACTTCCTTGATCTATCATTAATAAAAAACAACAATAAACTTACATACAGAATCTACAGGAAACCTACAACCACCGACCATACTATTCACGCCACTTCAAATCATCCGCAATCTCATAAAATGGCCGCATATAATAGTTTTGTGAATAGACTCTTAAAGGTGCCAATGACCCAAGAAGATTACAACATTGAATACACAATTCTAAAATACATAGCAGTAAATAATGGTTACTCAAGCAGCATTATAGATAAGATCATTAATAAACAGAAGAACAAAAAGTCTCCAGATGAACATAATTCTAAATTCGTATCCATTGAGTTTGGCAATAATCTACATTTCACTTTGAAAAATGAATTAAAAAAACAAAACATCATTCTGGCATGTAAGACTACCAATAAATTAGAACAACAATTGAACACATCCCCTCCTGATAATAGTAACAGTTAATAGTTATAGTAATATTTATAGTATAGTAATAGTAATTATAGTAATAGTTAACAGATAATAGTAACGTCTTGAAACATCTGGCGTGTACAGATTATCATGCAACGATTGTCCCAAGGTATATATAGGTCAATCAGGTCGTTCATTTAGGAAAAGGTATGTAGAACACCTTCCCAAGCCTAAATTGCAAACACAAAAATCTAAGTTTGCAGAACACCTAATGAACGAAAATCACAATGTCAACAGTTGCATAGATAATTTAGAGATATTACACAAATGTAATAAAGGTAATAAAATGAACGTTCTGGAAACATTTGAAATTTACAAGGCAATCAAAAATTCCCCAAATGATGTTTTGAACGAGAAGTTAAATTTTGGATCAAACATTTTATTTGACAGAGTGACCAAACTACAGAACAATAGAGGAGATAAACAGCTGGTTCCCCTCCCCCAAGGTCAACACCATCAAGTAGGCATCGGCTAACCTACAGTCTTATCAAACCCTGCAGTCTGGTTTTGTCCTTGGCCGGCCTCACGCGCATGTACATGCTTTGTATTTATAAATGTTTTCGTGTGTGTTTATGTGTATATGTAAAGTAATTTTGACGACGGCTTACGCAAGAAAATATGTTTGACATTTGACGACTGAAGAGAAGATTTGAAAATGGGGTTATAACCCCGAAACTATAGTCATCAAAGACAATAGAGGACTGATTGACGACAGGTTAGTAACCTCATTTTATGTCAATAGATCAATCCTGGAGGCAAATTATGTATAAAAAATGAGTATAATGATTAAAATACTACGTAGTAGAGCGGCGATGAAGGTTTAGCAAGAATCTCACAAACACGCAAACATTGTACACGCTCGTTGATAGATGTGACGTCACGCATGACGTGTCAAACACGAGAGTAAATAAGAGCAGTTCAACGTAACGGTCTTGTGGCCATGAACCATGACGTCATACAATGTCAACAATGAAATAAAGTAGTGTATTATCTCAGTAGTAGCCTATCTCTACTGAGGTTGTTTAGGAGAGGTTTTTTTGTTTTTTAGCGAATTCCCCATATAGGGTATAAGCTATTACCGTAGGTCTCATGGAAATATCTAGACCCGGGACCGATTTACTTTTTCATTTTGATGTTCATGTTGATATATATATATATTTATATGTGTGTGTCCATTAGCCAAAGATTATCCGATTTTGATTAAATATGGTACAAACGTGTAAATTATTCGAACGAGATCGCGAACCAGCATGATCGGACTATGGGTAAGGGGGGTTTATGGGGTGAAAATTAGTTTTTTCCCTTTTTTGACTCGAAAAACATAAAATTTCTTTCCAGACCATTTTTTTTAGCTTAAAAAATAATTTTGCATATTGGAGCGTTGTTTTACTATTGAACGGTTACGGAGATAATTAAAAACACTTTTCATTTTAAATTTAAAAAGTTAAAAAGAACTAACTATCCTATTGGAAAATTTGGTTTAAGGGCTTAATTCTAAGTAACAGGAGATACAACGGGAATAGTATTTTGGTGAAACCCCTTATGTGGGTTGTTCCAGAGAGAACAGTTTGTCTTTTCTGGTAAAAGGACAGTTTTAAAGGTTACAATTTTAAAGGTTGCTAAGAAAATTCCAAAATCTGTACATTTGGAATTTTTATTTTATTCCAATCAAAAAAATTAAAGTTGTAGTTTGCTCGTTTATGGATATATTTTTATCAAATTGGGCAAATGTATTAATTTCATCCTATAATAGGAACAGTTGATACAAAAAACTTTTCCCCTTCTAGTAACAGCAAACATAAGTACTCGTTAAAACTGATGCCATTTAAATCGGGAATAAATATGACTTGCTTATGGAAACATTTTAGTACCGGTAATATTCCAATCAGACAAATTTAACTCTCTAAGTTTCCAGGTTTTTTTTGTGGTGCGAGTATCATTGTATTCTACTGACTTGTGGCATATTTTTTCAACAAAAATAACAAACTGACACTCTCAGGATCTAACCAGTGGCCATTTTTTACTGAGATTTAAAAATACCTGTATTTTAGAACCTTTTTCACGAAACTTGTTTATTAAACACAAGATTGATTATGAACCAATAATGTCATTTGTCGTTTAATTAATGATGCTACCCAACAAAAGATCAATGTTAGACAGTAACAAGACCAGGATTTGGACCATTCCCATACAAAACCTTAAAAACCCGATGACGTAGATGAAACAGAATATAAAATTCAAACAATAACCGTGCAAACGAAAATGCAATCCTTAAAGCCTAAGGCGTATGTACCTGTTAACTAACAAGTTCCAAACGTTTTCATTTTTCCCTCAGATTTCGTTTGACAAATCACCTGTGCATCATTCCGTAACACAACACTGACGCCAATGACGTCATAAAAGCTTCACTGAGTGACTGATGGTTTTAATCTCTGACAGTTTATCACTTACCAATTAAAGACATCACGTAAGTCCAATGTCACGTGATGTGTTATGATAAATGGTTCGTTTCGCCATCAACCGACGATTTACAACTTTTTGCTAATAATATTCGCTAGTTGATTATTTGTTTGGTTTTGATTTGTTTTGTACTATGTGACTGCAACTCAAAAAAACAATTACATTACTACACAAACACTATTAGTTATTCACTTGTAAAGGAGAATTGTGGATATTAATAGGCATGCACTGTGGATGCGATACTCTCTGGTGTGGATTAATGTCCGCACTAGTGAGTACTATGACTATCCGCAGTACTATCCTGATAATTAGACCAATTCGTATACCAAGACAAAAATGTGGTTCGGATTCCACTATAAACTGTAGGTCCCTTAGTTGCCATTGTATGGGCTATTAATTAACAGCTGTATCTAAGTAATATGTCGGCCTTAGTCACCAACAAGGTTACAAGATCGCGCCACTCATCCTACACTCATCTCCATTCATACTTGGCTTAAAATACCTACTTTGTATGGTCGCCATTTCATAGAAAGGTATTAAAAAGTAAAGGAGAATTATAAGTCTACATAACACTATAACACAAGATACATAATATTTGAGTTTTTTCCCATGATATTGTCATTTTCTTATTGTTTTTCTGAATTTTTGGGGGTGGAAACTCAACTACTACCCCTCATACAACACTGGTTAAGTTTAGGTCATTTGTCTGTTGCTGAAGTCAAGAAAAGTAACAGAAGCAAACACTCCGGGTTCACCGGAGCTCATGTAATATTCAATTGACTCTGGCAAATACCAAGTCCTTCCACATATGAGTTTCCAACAGTGCTTGACTTATACTGGACTCTCTTACAAGAACAAGTTCCCCATGTGCATAATTAATTTCAAATCCACTACAGTATGCGGTAAAATAAACAGTGCTGAAATGTTATTACAACACTGTATATTTTGACACTTAAAATGCACCTGAAGTCCAATATATGCACTTTTAAAACAATGAACACAATTAATTTTAAATCTATGGGTTACAGAATTAAGAATCATATGGTTAGTACCATTTGGTGATTGGTGGGATTCGAACCCATTGCAATCTAATCATGAAGCCAGCGCCATTATGTACCATTGTGATGATTGTAAGATAAACGATCTTACTTAAATCTTATTTTAGCAAAATCATCTTTTGAATGAATTATTAAATTAAAATTAAGTAGGCTAATACTACAAAAATCTTTCGCATTAGGGGTCTAATAATTTTTTTGATGCCTTTCATACATTGAACTTTTTATCTCTTTTTCATTGTTTTCTTCAATTGTATTTCAATATAAGTCTATAAATAAAAAAATGGTAAAAAAATCCAAGTCATTGAATTATGTAAGATTGTTGAAATTGATTCATCAGTTATTAACTAGTGCTAATAACATTGTAAATCACATGCTTATGCTTGGGTAGTTAATTAACTATGACAGATTGATTTAAATTTCACACCCACCGACACAAGATTTACTTTAGTCAAGTTTGTTTATACAGGGTGGCTGAAAAGTAACTTGCACCCCCCCCCCCCCCCCCTTAACTTTTCAACCATTTGAGATATTTGAATCTGTTTGCGGCAACCTTCTTAGATATGAGGGGCTTCAATAATTATGGTATTTTTCAAATAGCAAGTACAGTCGAGTTTGGTATCATTTTGCAGGTCTTAACGAAACACAACAATTAACATAAAGAAAATAGAAATCGGACCATTAATAACAAAATGGCAGTTCAAAATTACTTTTAATAACCATTGTCTTAACCATTTTGTTATTATGGTCCGATTTCTATTTTCTTTATGTTAATGGTTATGTTTTATCAATACCTGTAAAATGATTCCAAACTTGACTATACTTGCTATTTGAAAAATTGGATCTACCCCCTACCCGCGCAACCCCTAAGGGCAAAATTTTCAAAACTGACGATAATTATTGTAGCTCATCAATTCAAAACAAGCTGCCGCAATTCAATTTCAAATATCTCAAATAGTTAAAAAGTTAAAGGGTGATTTTGGTTTTCTTTATGTGAATGTTTATGTTTCATCAAGACCTGTAAAATGATAACAAACTCGACTATACTTGTCATTAGAAAATTATGAGCTACCCCCTACCCCCACTACCCCTAAAGGCAAAATTTTCAAAACTGACCATAATTAATGTAGCCCCTCATATCTAAGAAGGTTGCCACAAATAGATTTCAAATATTTCAAATGGTTGAAAAGTTAAGGGGGGGGGGGTGCAAGTTACTTTTCAGCCACCCTGTATATGCATAATTTAGGTACTTTATTTACTAGACTGTTAATACCAAAGCAGTCTGGTAAAAAGGTTAAATATGAGATTGTGAGATAGGATTAAAGGCCATTAAAATTCAATAAATTAATTTGTTAAATTGATTCTTGCACTTGTGGGACTTTTCCTGGAATTTTCTATGCCAATAAATTACCTACACTACAGACATGGGGGTGAATTATAACAATAAGTATCACACAATATTCTTTATTTAACAATTAACACATTCAAATGTCATCAGTCAATAACATGTTTTAACGTGATTGAGTCGATTATAAAATCTTGATAAGAGTTTAAAGTTGATCAGGTGAGTTTAAAATAACACGACTAATTAACAGGAAGATTGATTACATTATTTTATATACAGTATGTGCCGAAATGAAAAGTAGGCCTACTGAAAATGAATAAAATATTATTACAGTAACTTACTGGTTATTTTGGCACTTACGTGTTATACACAAATTATTATATTTTTAATAGGTACCATTATCTAATGAAGAACATAACAAAAGGATAAATGTCAGGCACTTTGGGTGTTTCTTCTTAAAAGGAGACAAATTAATTAGTACATATTACTTGGGTTAGACATTCCATCCCCATGTTAAAGTCACCAGGTTTTTAATCAAATTTGTCTTAGTTGATGTGAGCCACCAACAAATTGCGCTGATCTAAATTACTGATTTCTGCCGAATGCAAGATGGTTTTTACCAAGTCAAACTGATAGAATGATTTATTGTGAGCAACTGTTTTGACCGAGCAACTATGTCAGTAAAAAAAGTTAAGGTACAAAATAGAGTTTTAGATGGTTTTAGACACTAGCGCAATCTGTAACTGGCTCACACAACTGCATCAATTCTTAGTAAAAAATTGGCGACAGCTGGTCCATATAGATGGGATGTCTTCGTAAAACTAAATTGGGTAAAACTAAATTCCACCTTCATTTCTCAATGTTTTCCACTGAAATTGAAAAATTAACCTAGTTAATTATTTTCTTACACTAAAGAAACATTAAAACACAAAACAACTTTTCAGCAGCCACATTAAGTATTAGTAATGATATTTTCAAATCACTAATAAAAACATGAAACATATATCAAAAGAAAAATGAATTGCAGGTTACATAAATAAACATAGCCTATTCAAAATTTTGTATCATGCTTAACCTACAATAACTGTAAAATCTTACGAAAAGTTCAAAAGTCTACAAAGATATTTAAAGTTAGAATTAATTTGAATAAATTAGAGTTTTTGTTCCTGAGATAGTTGAGAAATGAGAAGTCATAATATGCTTTACGCTTGTAGTTGAGCAAATTCAGGTAAATGTATGACAGTAGTCAGTGCTGTATCAGTAAATTTATAAGCGATTATTATAAACCTCAAAAACATAGTCTGGTTA
Organism: Macrosteles quadrilineatus; assembly: GCF_028750875.1. Taxonomy (NCBI): domain Eukaryota; kingdom Metazoa; phylum Arthropoda; class Insecta; order Hemiptera; family Cicadellidae; genus Macrosteles; species Macrosteles quadrilineatus. Next base: position 377,809 of record NW_026542599.1, on the reverse strand, counting down.
TGTTAGATTATACTTTCACTAATTTATCCTTAGTGATACGATTATTTGGCCTACATGTCTTGCAATCCCTATTTCACAATTCCAAATTTCACATCAGGATTTAAGTTAAATTTGCATTTGAAATATATTTCAGTAAATTATATTACACTGATAAAAGTAATTTGACACTTTATGCAATTACAAATTTTAAGGTGAGAAAGATGGATAAAACATTGGATACAGTCAAACATTGCTGCAACAAATTTGTTATTTGATTGATGTTGAATAACCCACTTTAACATCAACCAAACAAACAAAACGGGGGGTTTGGTTCAATCCCCGGCACATCCACTAAACATTTATCCCTCGTAACTCTCTCGTGAAATGCCACTGGCGTTGAAAGAAAAAAAATAGGATTTAGATTTTGAAAGGAGAAATTCCAAACTCTGGTCTTAAGTTACTACGATGGTTACTATTTCAACCTAAATTTTTAGAAAGCAACATTAATTGGTAACCCAATGAAAATTGTATCTGTGTAAAGAAAGTACTCTGACCACTCTTCTACTTAAACAAAATTTTGCTTTGTGTAGAAAATGTTGTACATAGTCACAGGATTTTTAATCCATCTCGACTAAGAGAATTTGCAAAAGAAATTGAAGAGAAATTGCATTAAATAAATAGCATGTCCAATGAGATTTTCTTACTCGGAATTACAGAATGGTGCCATTTGCAGCTCTGTAGGTGATGTAGTACGCTTCCCTGTGTGTTTAGAAAATGTTATAAATCATTGCTCTCACCACATGCAAGATAATGTCATAGCCAGATGCTGTAAGGTCTGCCGTTGTCAAAGCAATGAGTGAGGGTAAAATGGGGGAATGGGTTAGGGAGTGGTAAAGTGGCAGTGCACACTTTTCTTCTGTGAGAAGTCTGGGTACCCATCAAAAATACAATTTCTTCCGAGACAGACGTTTTTATTCCACATACCCATTTCTGCACTTAGCCCTCTATGATTGCATTAAAGCCATAAACTTCAGTCACTGGTGATGAAAGTCAGCAGCCGATATGTTTCTCGCAGTCAAAAACCATGTCACTGACCTTATCTTACATGTGGCAGGAGATTCAATCATTTGAAATATTTTCTAGACACACAGCCAAGAGTACACGTCAGCTACAGAGCTGCAAATGGTGCCGTTTTGTTCACAAATAATGCCTGTAAGTGGTGAGCCACCTATTTACGGTGTACACATGAACCACTAGCAATAACAACCCTTACTTAAAAAACAAGACTCGGATAAATAAATTTGACATAAATGTCTTGTAAAATTATTAGTAAGATATTTTTAGTAAATTGGTAGAAATTCCTTTTTTAGGCTATGGTTTACCTCCCGTTTGTTGTCCCAATTATCCGTCACTAAGGAACGGAGGTAAGCCCATAGCCTAAAAAGTCATACTTAGTCCTGGGGCTATGAGAATGAATATTAATAGAAATTCCATCTACATGGAATTACCTGAAAACCAATTTTTTTTGTCGATGACACAACGTAACTGAATGAGCCTATCACAAGTGTGCTACCATCAAAAGAACATCAAAATATTTAAAATTCTGTTTTCTCTTAGTAAACTGTACTAACGATTTGACAAAAACCGGCTGCAGCAATGTTGCATAAATTAAAACGTTGAACACGGAAAATAATTAAAGCTATGAAACATGCATAGTTTTATGGTAATGCCGTGGTATGCAGCGTATTAAAACAATAAGGAGGCAATGCAGGTGCATAAAGCTTTATGTGAATCTCTGAATACAGGCAAAAGGGCTCGTCCCCTTGCATTTGCTATTAGGTTGAGTCCTACCAAACAGTTATAACTCCCATCGTCCGCTGGGAGGACCATATAACACGAAGGTCCGATAACCTGAGATCGAGACTGCTATACTAAGACTACCATTGTTCCTGTGACGGAAAAGATGCCTCAGTTTACAGTAAGTTGTACCATAAATGAAACATACTCCCTTAGTAGATTTCCCATCCTTATGGAACAGCTGAAGCCAATTTTATCGTTAGTTCTGTCAGGTGCACTAAAGAGGTTGTGTTTTGTTTACTATTTGTTTCTTGTTATTTCAGGAATTTGAAACCCCGTTTAACCTAGTAAAACGATGTAATCATGAACAATAACTCATCCTTTAGTTATATAACCAAACAGTAAAACTCAAATCATGAAATTAACTATGAAATAATAGAAACAAAATTTTAACTAGACACAAAAAACAAGCTTCAAAATTTACAATGGGATCGGAAGTCTACTTGTGTTGGTTAGTCTATGGTTGTACTCAAGAGCTTCTCCAGGTTAAAAAGTTTGGGTGTAGGCCAACTACAGAAATAATTTATTAGTAGCAACTCATTCTTTCAACACACTCGTTCAATTTAACTACGTCCAACCAAAGAGAAGTAACAGAGGAAACACTCATTGGTACACTTGGGTAACACTCAAGTGGTGTCTAGCACTAGTGCTGGTGTCTAGGGCCAAGTCCAACACCGCCCCTCTTATCCTCTTATACTACAACGGTCACTGTGGAGGAAGACCCTGTGCCCTGTGCGATAGGAATTTCTGCACAGTGCTCGCCGATCAGGCTCCCTCCTCGCTCGTCACAAGTATATTTCCGGCACAACATACCAGAGCTGAAAAGCGCACAGTCATCCCATTCAAATGTGTTTCCTCTGTATAAGTCTCTGTGATCCAAACCTTAATTATAAAACTGGCTACATCTTAGAATGGAATTTATGCTAGAATGGTTTGGGCACTTGTGTCTACTATATATTATTCTTTTCCTTATTATAAGGCACGGTAGATTTGATTTTGTTTACTGTTTGATTGTAAAACTTCAGGAAGCTATTATTTATAAGAAGGTCGTTTTAAGTGATTAAACTAGTTTTTAAATGGGTATTGAAAACACACCCTCTATATGAAACAGACAAAACCAACATCAATATTGTCTTCAGCTGACACGAAAGGATGATAAACTTACAACAGAATGTGTTTTATCTATAAAGTAGGCCATTACATTTTCTAGACTAATTGCACATCGGCAATTGTCAGTCAACAATCTTAACTCAATGTGAGTAAAATTCCAAGCATATAAATAACTAATCTAAAATCACCTAAATCCCGTAAAAAATAAATAAAATCGCCTATAGTACAAAATTATCACTAGCCTAAGTCTACTAACAAATATGTTCAAATATACATTGTAACTAGTTACTCGATTCAGTACTGCTTCTCCTGAAGACATTGTGGAACCCACTTTTTGAGTCATCGATGACAAAAGGGCAATCAAAAGGAGCACATATGGAAGAAGCTCTTGAATCTTCATTGGCAGATGGAAAGGTGATTTCGTACGATGTGTCTTCAAAGTCAAACATAACTTTGTCTGTAGACTGTCCAACTACTTTGGCAGACAGTTGATGCCAATGTTCCATTATGGACTCGGGCAAAGAAGTGCTTGTACCGCTGCAACTTTCTTGTTCCCAATGCGGAGCAAGTGACGGAGGTGATGTAGAATCTTCTGCTTCCCCTTCATCAGTCTGCCCAGTGAGGCTCTAACTTCGGTGGTTCTAGACACACGATGTTCGGTAATAGTTTCTCAATCATCTCCCCCACTTGTAGATAGTCTGTACAATTGCAGCATCCGATTGACAGGTTCCTCCGCCACAACCTGATTCACCGGCGTGTTCTCGACAGATAGTAAATGCCTATGACTAGTTGGCCTTTCAACGCTTTTATCACCACAAATTTGCTCTTTAATCTTGTTTTCCTTGTTTGTTTCATTCTCTCCATCAGTCTCTTTACAGAAAAATTAGATTTCACACTATACAATTTGCCTGAAATTGGAGTTCCACTAGAGTTTTCAGTGTCTGCAGAATATTCTTCGGAGAAAACAGATTTATCCGGAGTGTCTTTGCCGGAACTAGATTCGCTCGAAAGTACACTGGCCCTTCGGTTCGAAATGGCTTTTGTTAATTGAAATTCCAGGAGATACAGTATTTGTTACATTCTTTGATTTATTTGGGGTGAGTTTTGCTTGACTAACATTAGAGGAAACACTTTTGGTTGATTTTGCTTTTCTTGATCGGGTCTGTGGTGATACAAATTCTGGCGAGTCTGGTAAGGGTTCACTGTGTTCCGCTTTACTTTGACTAGAGCTTGCAGAACCTGTGGACTCAGCATCCTGAGAAATCTGTCTACAAGTTCTGTCTTCTTCTTTGGTGATTTGGTAGATCTAAGACTACGCTTGGGAAGGTTGTAAATCAACAGAATCTGTTTGCTCAACCTGATTCTCTACATGAACTTTGACTTCTGCACCTGGTCCAGAGTCCTGAGAAATTTTGGTTTTTAACTCATTTGAGACTCTTCTTTTTAGGCGTGGTCCTAAACTCATCAAGTGTTCACCATCACTGCCATTTTGTAGGGTATTTTGTGCTTCTGGACTAATTAACGAGTCATTGCTATCAACCTTTTTTGCAAGTTTCTCACTCGATAGTTTATCACTATACAACTTAGCCGTTTGTGTTGTTGGGGGTGAAAAGAGATGATGTATTGGTTTATTGCCAATTACTTTAGTATCAGTTGATACGCTCCTAGTGATTCGTCGTCCTCCTGAAGACTCAGTAATCTGGTAACTAGCAAAAGATGAAGCAGTGGTAGTTTCCAAAACTGAACTTGAGCTAGAGTTAGCTTCAGATCCGTTCTGACCACCACTAGGTGAGGGAACATTGTTAGTGTTTGCTTCACTAAAATGTTTTATAAGGTTAACTTGACAACTTTTAAGTGGTGATACTGTTCTAAAACTAACCTTTTTCGAGGGGGTTTGCTTATCTTGACGAGTATATTGTTCTTTTTCTGCTGGACTGCCTTTGTTCACTACAGGACATTGTCTGCTAATCCCACACAAACCCGTATTACCTTCTTCTAAATTAAGCCTTGGTACGACCACTTTCAATCTACATGATTCTTGCGCTTGTATAAGAGTTTGTTTTGCATCATGTTGAGTTATAGGCGATGAACTAACACTGGCAACGGAATTAGAAACACTTAACTCACGTATTGTACAAGTCCTTTTAGGAGTTCCTCTGGCTGTTAGTGCACTTTTCAAGGGAGTTTCTCTTTGGGAACTCAATTGACTTGAAAGGCCTGACTCAGGTTTTTCATCCTTAGGAGATGTCAAATAATTTTGTACACCACTTTCTGTCACTGAACCACTTCTATCAATATTTTGTTTACTCACACAATCAAAAATTATGTTAGTAGTTTCTGGATGATCCTTACTCTCAGTACGAAATAAAGCATTACAAACTGCATTTTTTACTTTTGCATCACCTAACGGTCTTTTGGCAAATCTAGGCGAGCTTCTAGGTGAATCTCTGCAGATTACTTTGGACGGGGTGTTTTTCACTATAGTTTGTGCATTACAAACTTGCAGATTAGATACTTCTCTTGATGCATTCTCTCTTGCACTATCACTTTTACTCGGAGTCCTTGTTTTACTCTTAGCTTTTACTTTTACTGATGAATCTGTTCTGTCAACTATTTTATTGTTCATTTCTACGTTAGCTATTCTATTACTCCCTAACACAGGCTTATCAGTGTCAATATCCATATATAGTTTGGTAGTTTTACTATTGACATTCAAATCACTGCTTATATTTTTAGACATCTTACTGACTCCACTGCTGCTGGGTTGGTTGAAAATTGTCTCTGCCATCTTCAAGCTGTTGTTGTAGACGAGCGCCATGTGTTCTGAAGTTGGGTCTGAACCGATCTCTCGGACAGTGTAAGAGCTGAAATCAACATTTTTTATGTTAGTAATTATCTGTTTGTGAACAGAATTTCCAATATAGAGAAAAAAGCTATCATCGTAGGTCTCATGGTAAGACATAACCCACGATCCGATTTATTTTTTTGGTTTGATGTCCCCAGAGGCCAAAAACATCATCCGTTCAAATTCATATATATATTATAGACATTATGGTGATAATAAATAACATTAAACCTGATGTGATTTAAATAGGGAATAAATCTGACATGCTCAAAAAATATTTAAGTGAAAATCCAACCAGGGGAATAGAATTTTGCTTAGTCGGCAAGTTTGCACTTACAAGAAGTGTAAAAAATATGAATGGTCTAGATTAGGGCTTTCCAGCCTACGAGCAGAGGTTTTACGGCCCGCAAAAAGCCAGCATAGGCTAACTAAACTAAGTTGTTTTGATAGCAAACACTGATGAACGATTCCCCACGATCTTGTTAACACCAGGGTTGTGGGGTTCTCGGTCATAACGTAATCGTTTCCAAGGAATTCAGCAACATTTGTTCCCATATCTTCATGTCTTGGCGATAAAAAGAGTTTCAATAAGTTAAAAATTCAATAAAGTAAATTTTGTAGTAGATATAAAAGATTTATGTCATCCTGTGTTTTTATTAGGCCTCTCTGGAATTTTTGTAACCAAAGTTTGTTTTAAGGAAATATGGTGAGTAAAAATTAAGCAAGAAAATCTCAAAAGCTACCACTAAACTCTTTATGAGTTTCGTGAGTTTATGGATGGTGGGGGCGTGAACTTTCTGCACTGAAATAAGACTTGCCCACTTTCCCTACAAAAACGTACAATGTGACCTCCGAGGATAGGTTTTTAAGCCCGTGGTCAAAAAAAAAACAGAGAAAACCAAAACAGCCAGAGCCGCAGCTTGATATTTACCTGAACTGTTTAGCCAGAGCCAACATGCGCTCGCTGGTGCTACCCTCTCCGTCATGCAGGTCTGCGCCAAACCTCGTGAGCCACAACCTGTGGCATGTACGGAACAGCACGGTCATGCACGGACGGAATAACTCGTGGCTCATCCTGATCCCCTCCTCTCGCAGGGCGTTGGTGGCAGCCCACAGCATCTTCTGTTGAACAACGAAGAGTCATGACTTTTTACTCTCTCCCCCTATACATAGTACAACAAGAGTAGGGCATACATTGTTTTTGTCAAAAGTTTTGAGTTTGAGTTTTGGTTGGAAATATCCATTTTTGGGTCTCCCAGCACAAAAAAATGGGTTTTGATGCATTTTATGTGTTTGGATGAATATACATACTAAACCTGTGGTTTGATTTTTATGAAATTTAGTATGTGAAAAGTATACTACGATAGTATACCTACTACTAATCCATAGTATGTCCAGGTTTTTTTCATTTATCGTTCATTTTGATTTTTAATTGTGTAATTTACCATTTTACCCTATAAAAAGACAAAAAACCAGATTTTCACACAAAACCGACTAACAATTTTGATTTAAATTTAGTATTTTTAGTATTTTTAACCCTAAACGAAATGGCACAACCCTCAACCCTGTAAAAAGTACAGTTTAATTCTTGTGATTGTCCCCATATTTCAGAAAAAATTTACAGCAACAGACTGTGTAGTCTTATTCAAGCTCTTAAAGTGTTAGGATGTTCAACTTTAATATAATTTATTACAGCCAAACGTGACAAGTGTGGCTATAAGCACACTAGCGCTCGCAGGGAGATTGTAGGAACGCATTTATTTGCCTCAAGCTATACTCGGGATTGGTTTCAAAAGAAAGCCCTTTTGAAATCTCAGCACACATGTCCAAGTCTTATGGTTAAAGCAACTTAAACCGCTAAAATAATTATAATAAAAATAATCTGACCTGCTTATGGGTTCCGCTCAAAGGTTGCGGCTGATTGGCCGTAGGAGGTGGTTTAGGCGGAGGCACTCGAGGAGGGGCGGAAGGCTGTAAACTCTCTTGGAACGACAAGCTCCTGTTCACCCGCTTACGAGGACTCACCCTCTTCGGCATCGGCCTCTCTCGTTTCCCAAACTGGTTCTTTTTCTCACTACTCTCGGCAAACAAATTCCGCTTGGATCTCTGGACGCAATGAGTGTTTGGAGTTTTGGACGTCGGATCCTGATCTGGACTTTGGAACAGAGCCCTTTTATAATTGCTTGACTGGGTTTCACTCTTCTTCTTTGGCGTCGGTTTTGTCTTCTTAGCTGATCCCTTTTTCTTCTGCCGGTTGCCAAGTTTCCTTTAACAAGAAATTAGAAAAGATTATGAGTAGCCTAGTTGTAAAAGAATAGAATGATTTATTCCAAATTTGCGCTATTTTTGGGCTATATTTGTAAAACTCATGGCTAAATTCAACTAGAGTGTATTTTGAATTACTATGACTATAGTGTACCGGTACCTAAAAAGTTTGAAAACATTTCTAGGCTATACCACATAGGCCTATGTATTTGTTTCTAGTTCATGTAATCGTTACCATTTGTTTAGAAAGACAGCTTGATTAAATATGAAGAAAATTATCATGCCATGACTATGCTTTTAAATATTCCCCACAAAATTAAATGTCAGTCAGATAATTTAAAGATTGACAATATTTTGAAAGACTTTAATTGAAAATCTGTTGTAGGCCTATTTTATAAAGCAGTTTTAGTTTATACTTAATTTTTTATAATAGGTCAAGAAAAATTTTGTCTTTTCACTTTTGTGAACAAGATAAATAAAAATATTGATAATTTTTATATCTGACTTTGTTTATATATTTTTATAGTGTCAAATGGCAATTTTACTCTAAACAATTTAGGCCTAATGTAAAGTTCAACTTAAACAATTTCTTGTACTGTTTTTCCCCTAGTGAAATAGGCCATGTGGAGTCATATTTTGTAAGGAGGAAATGATACCTGACCCAGATAAAATTGAAACAATTAAACTACGGTACTAGCTATGTAAAATCTGAGACCAAGTCCTATTCCTTACTTCATCATCTAGTGTTCTAGCCAATTACTTGGCAGTGAGCATTGATTTTCTTTCACAACGTTTTTTAATACTAATGGTCCTGATAGGAGTAGGAAGCTGCTTTGAATAGGAGTGGATTAAATAAGGAACACAAAGTTAGTCTCAGTATTAACTACCTACCTTATCAATTCAAAGAGAAGATTCTTAAAATCAAATCAATATTTTCAAAGAGGTTTTAAAGCTTTTACTAACTAGACTTACTTAATTTCCACCATTATCATCTTCTTGTCCGGATTCTTGTTGCCGGCGACACTGCACAGATTGGCTGATGAGAACGCCTTGCGCCGGCGCGCCAGATGGCTGAGTCGCCGACCTGGACTGTGACCCCACGCTCGGTGGCGCGCTCTTTTGCGAGCGCTGGCAGTGCACAACGGACTCTTAGCGAACAGAGCATTGACACAGGACGACGTTTCAACTCCCACATACCTCTCTTTGTACCGAATACTCAGACGTTCCAACTCTTCACTTGCTGAACTCTTGTTGTAGCTGAAAAGAAAATAAGTGGTTATAAATTTGGTAAATCTAAGTTGTAGAAAAAAAAGAAAATGTATTTTATTTAAATTTTAAATGATTTGATCTTGTATTCTAAAATTAGTAACAAATTGTTATTATACAAGTATATGTAAGAAGAATTCAAGAGGTGGAGAAGGGGGAATGAGAGGATAGATGGTGAAGGAGAACTATGGAAGAATCGGAGAAGATGGAGAGCCTAGTTTACGCCCAGACCGTAGAATAGCCATTACAGAATAAAGATGGGAACACAGCTTTTTTGCAATAACAGTTAGGAACGTTCCCTAGCTTTTCAGTAATAGGTGAAATATTACTATTATTACTGTCACCTATTTTTTCTCAACAAGGACGTTACAGCCACAATAACGCGTTAAGGGGGGTTGCTCTTAATAGGAGCGCTATTTCACTTACTCAATACAACAGTTCAGATGATGTTACAAAATAATCGTTCTCATTAATCTAGCACTAAAGTACTACTATTCGTGATGCTCCCTAATAGAAAGATGCGTATTAAGGTAGAGTGTGGGGCTTCAGTGCCCTAGGTCCCTGTGCACTGTGCGATAAGAATTTTTCCACATTGGTCATTTTAGGCTCTTCCTTGCTCGTCACAAATATATTTCCGGCATAAAATAACAAAGCTGAAAGCTCACGGTACTATTAGTGTATTTCCTCTGTACCCTACTTATCTGTATTTAATTGTAGGATATTCTACTTACTATACATCCCAATAATCAAGTTGTAAGGTTTCAGGCCATTTTGTATCTTTTGCTGCATTTTCTTCCTGCTTGCACACACTTGTGTTGTTTTCACCTGAAAATTATAAATAAGTTTACCTATTTTGAAAAATTATCAAACCAAATCACAGCCTTAGCCTTCATTAAAATTAGTTTCATACAAAAAAAGACATTGAAATCAGAGGTGCGCATGCTCCTAAAGCCAGAGGCGCAATTCCCCACCCCAAGTCAGAAGAGCAGTTCGCCACATTTTACTCTGCCCTCTATTTAAACCTCCCCTCTGCCAATTTATTTGGTAATTTCCCTTACCGCATAAAACAAAAATGTCCAAGTAGGCTATTTAGAAAGGTTGGGGTAAACAAAAACAAACTTGCGGGGACAAAAAAAAATTAAATATTTAATAGGAAACGTCACTTAACAATACAAAATTCTATCTACCTACCTTACCTACCTTCTGTCGTGAACTTTTACCAGAGAAGACTGGATTGTTCATGTCAATAAAAAATTAAAACATCACTTCATACATAAAATTGAATATGAAAACAATTAACTATCATTAATATTTACAGAGTACAAATGGCGAGCAGGGAGGAGAGTGAATCGGCAAAAAACTCGTCAATTGAGTAAAAAGCCATGTCCTTTAGCCACCGCACCAAGACACGTTCAAAGCGGTTTTTCTCAAGCAGTCTAACCCTAGTTGGAAGCTTATTAAACATCTTCAACGCTAAGTCCGGGAAGTGCTTTGAGGTCTTAACTAGCCTACGCCTCGGGATGTCCAGATTAGATCTGCTTCTTACGTAGTGGTCATGTATTTCGCTTCTGGTGGTGAAGGAGGCCTCATGTCGCTTAACATAAACCAGCGAAACCAGGATGTAGTTAGACGGTACGGTGAGTATGTCCAAACTCCGAAACAGGGGCCGGCAGTGATCTAGATAATCACTAGAGGTGATAATTCTCACCGCTGCCTTCTGCAGCAAAAGCAGTCTGTAGCACTCCGAAGCGTGCCCCCAAAGAAGCAGTCCATAGCTGATGTGAGAATGGAACAGGGCATGATAGACCACTGTTAGGTATTTGCGGTCAAGTAGGCTCTGAAGCTTCCGCAGCAGGAACAAGACTCTGGACAATCTCTTGGTGATCACATCAATGTGTTTATCCCAGGATAGCTTACGGTCCAGAGTGAAACCCAACAGTTTTACGGGATCAGCAGCATTATGAAATTCTATTTCGCTGAGACTGCAGAGTAGTAACTGGGTTTTTGACTCGTTCAGTTGTAGCTTATTACATTGGAACCATGTCTTGGCTTGGTCGAAAGCCAGTTCCTGGTTGGCGATCAGTTCACCAGGGTTTCGCCCCCTACTGAGAAGAGTGGTGTCATCTGCGAACATTAGCACTCCCCCCTCAACACTAAGGTCATTGATGTGTAAAATGAACAGCAGGGGACCCAGCACTGAGCCTTGCGGTACCCCATAGGGTACAAGTTTAGTAGCCGATGTCGAGCCGTTAATAGCTACACACTGCAACCTCCCATTCAAATAGGACTCCAGCATACTTAAAGTCTTTCCACAGAGACCATAGTGGCGAAGTTTGTCCAACAAAAGGCTATGCGAAACGCAGTCAAAGGCCTTTGTTAAGTCACATAATGTTAAAAGTATTGAATCTCTATTTTCAAATGCATCTGAGACTTGCTTGACAAGGTCCATAACTGCTGAGGTGGTAGATTTTCCCGACCTGAATCCATGTTGAGTGCTAGACAAAAGGCTATTTCCCTCAAAAAACTCCACAAGTTGTTTTTTCATGATTTTTTCAATTATTTTGCTTAAGACAGGGAGTATAGATATTGGCCTATAGCTACTTATTTCTTCCGGGTCTCCTTTTTTGAAGATAGGAACCGTCTTAGAAGTTTTTAGTGCATCAGGAAAATGGCCATCGGCAAGACAGAGGTTGATGACATAAGTAAGAGGGGATACTATAACAGTAGCAACCTTCTTAAACAGCGACACCGACATTCCATAGACATCTAGGCTACTTGAGTCCTTACAAGCCCTTATTACACTCAAAACATCAGCTTCAGTAACTAAATTCCATTCACTAAGTCTCACTCTATTGCCAGATTGCATAGGCCCTAGATTTACAACAGGGTCAATATTAGATGCGGGAATCTCATTCATTATACTGGTCACAGAACCAATAAAAAACTCATTTGCCTCATCAGGACTGGCTTTACAAGCAAACACACTAGGCCTAGTACGGTTACTGTTTACAACACTCCAAGCTGCCTTACATGGGTTTTGCGCCTCGGTTATGTACTTACCATAGGCATCCTTTTTGGCTGTCTCAATCTTACGGCTATACATTCTCTTAGCTTGTAAGTACAATCCATGGAAGTGGTCCCTGACATCAGGTGCAACTGCCGACTGAGACCTATCTTTCAGCATCAGAACTACTGTTTTCCATCTAGCTAACTCGGGGGTAAACCAGTCAACAACGGAAGGGCACTTTGAAAGTTTTTTAGCCTTTTTAGCCTATCTATTTAATGGACGAATTGGAAGTTTTTCAATTTACAATTCAGAATCTGTATTGTCAGCCAACATGTTCTCAGTAGGCCCCTATTGCAATAGACAATGTCTTCAACACATTCAACAATATAGTCTACTCTATCCATTACTCTACTCCAACAAGGTACTTTTTTTTATAAGACGCTAGGCTTGAGCCCGGGATTGTTTTTCACATTACTTCAGGCTAGACCTAGGGGTTGCGGCATTATCACTTAGATAAAATCCATTGGTGATTTGGAAGGATTTTAACCCGATACCCCTGGAACCGGAATCCCGCGCTCTAACCACTAGACCAGCTCGCTCCCCACTCTAACACGGTACTGTACAATATTAGCGTAAATTTTTCCAGGGCTTAAAAATTCAAGCAACTTTATGGGCATGAATACTTTTGCAAAAAGTAGGCTATTTTGTTGCAAAATTAGACATATTAATAACAAAGTTACAAAATAGAGCAGACAAGGAGGGGTTGCTCCACTCACAGGCTGCCTTCTACAAAAATCGCCAGGCAAAATACCAACAATACCTTAACTACCATCAATACGGTAGTATGATTTTGCGACAAAGTTATCTTATAATTCATTTTGATAGCCCCAGGATTGCATTTTATGACTAATAATGGTGAAAACGTACCTTGTCACGCAACCCTTAACATGTAGGCCTACCGTAGTGTCGAATTTTACTTGCTACATGTTTCGACAGTTCTTTAACTCCACCATCGTCAGGCCTACAAAAGAATCCTCTTCTGGAAGTTTCGTCAGAATATTTTACTATTTACACATAGCAAAATGTTGGTGTTAATAGTAGATAACTACTTAAAAACACTTTTTTGGGCTGCTTTTACAAAATTAACTTAGGCTATACATTCATCATGGCAGCTATCTGAAAAATTCCCCCCCCCCCCCCCCCAATATATCAGTGGCGCAAGTGCACATAAAAAACAATGATTTGTGTAAAACTTACGTTTTTCAGGAGACAATGTAACTCTGAAGGACTGGTTTTCCCTCCATAACTTGAGGATTTCCCGGCAATCGAGCTGTGGTACAGTGAAAGCCGGAGGAGGAGGAATCCCCATCAACACTGTTTGAAAACCTTTTAAAATTTTTTCCTCTTTGTTAAGCTCGACAACGCTCTCCTCTGCATTCTCTTTGTTACTGTTGTTTGCCAAGTCTGAAACAAGATCCATGAAATGAAATTTAACTCACCTTTGAAGGAACCTTTCCTTGAAGTGTTTTCAAGTTTTGTTAGGTTAGATTAGGGAGGTAGGCCTAAGGTTTAGGTTTAAGTTAAACCTAATAATGGACCGATTTGTGGCCTAGTTTATGTTAGCTCCTTTTTTGTTTTGGCTTAACTTAGTAAAAATACTGGGGAAACTGAAAAATAACTTAACTATGCCTAGTATAAAAATAAGTTAAGTTAGCCTAGTATTTTGCATAGTCTATGCTCTCTCACTGACTCTCATTGTGTAAGCTAATAAACTTACACAACTTTTTATTGTGTTGTCCTGCTTAAACTTGGCTCATTGTTGTCTTATGTTAGCCTTGTATTTTCAAATAGGGAATCATAAAACAATACCTAACATTAAGTTAGGCAGTTAGAAAATAGGTAAACAATAACTCAATAAGGAGTTTAGGCCTAAAGATCCAGGCCTATGCTGAGTAGCCTATCAACTTTCAGAGGACACGATATGTTAGGCTGTGTAGGCCTGAGATTAGGATAGACCTAGCCTAAGTTAATTTAGGATTTCAAGTCTAGGCCCTAAGGGATGGTTACTTCGGCTGCACTTTACTTGACGTCCTACACTCATTCGATTGTTCTTTTCGATTCGCTATTTTCATTCGATTGTTTCAATTTGGTTGTTTGTGTAGGACCTAAAGTAAAGTGCAGCCCGACATGTATGTATAAACGAATTGGGTTTACCCAAGTGGATATTAATTTTGATCTTTTTAGGTCACAAAATCGTATCATCATGGTTCTAGGCTTAGGCCTACCTTCTTCTTCCGGGTCTTCATCTGACTCAAACATCAATGGGGATGGTGGTGCTCTGGGCCTTTGCCGATTTTCTCTCAAAACAGAAGAACGTTCCATTTTATTTGTATGCTAAGAATGAAGATTTTTATGATACCATGAAATACAATATTCATAAAATGTTTCAACACGACAACAAAACTAACAAATTCCTACAAGCTTGAACTCAAATAAGTTACCGTACCCATTTCAAAACATGTCTGTCTAAGGGTAAAATTTGCTCAAAAAAGGGAGTTAAAACTTAACAATATTTATTAAAAATGTAAGATTTAAGAGCAATGTTAACGTCGTGGGCGCATTATCTAACGTTAAACCCCCGTGATGTGAAATGACATTTTTTAAATAAACAAAGCAGAAAAGCGACCGTTCTTCCATAAGGGAGAGTTTTAGATTTAGACTTTGACTTTTTTAGACATCTGATTATTTTTGGCGGAATTATGCTTCAGATGGATAGAGTATAATAGGAAGATAGTAATGTGCCATGCGCTGATTATAAGAAGCTAGCTTCTGTATTGCCGATTTCCGTTATACTACATTAGCAAATTTGTTTTAAAAGAATTGTTTACTGCAACCATTGACTATATACCAAAAGTGAATCCATAACGAAATGGAATTAATAGCCTTGTGAGGTGTGACTCGAACAATCTGATTTAATTAATCGCAAATTCGATAGTTTGTAGCTGTAAATGAAATAAAAAATAAGTATCCAGGCTGGGAAACTGGAGGTACTGCGTACAAAAATAGTACTGTACTTGAGTTTTGATAACCGGTGGGGGGTGTGAATCAGTTTTGTATAGGACTGGGAAACTCATGAGTTTGGCTATCAAAGTTCCCTGGTAGGGGTATACCTCTGATACATGAGGTAGCAGAGTTTTGCCCCCCTCCAACCACGAACTTTGAGTCACACAAAATTAGTTGAATAGGTAAATTAAAGGTTAAATTGGACGTACGTTTTCACGGTGTTGTGAAAACTTTTAAAAGGTCTTTCTCTAAAAATACGCACATTTTATACAAAATTAATGATTCTCACAAAAGTATACGTCTGAACAGGGGTATAATATCCCTGTTGTACGTGGGTAAAATATCCGAACCGTACATCGACAGTTGTC